>NC_141288.1:20835566-20915566 GCF_037954325.1 Fistularia commersonii | reverse complement strand
GGTGAAACCGGGAAGTATTCAGTATCACTATATCACACACACACACATCTCTTTTCTGTTCACATACACACACGGTTCCCTGTGTTTACAGGCTGTGTGTTTAGGGGATTGGAAGTAAAACCAGGGAAACACAAAGATGACTGCGTGTGTGTGTGTGAGTGTGTGTGTGTGTGTGTGTTCCACTTCAGTCGGCTTCCTCCTTTCCCAGTGTTGCCTTCTGTCATGTGGTGGTAGTTTTGTCCACTAGAGGGCGTCTGTCGCCTCTGCAGCAGAGCAGCACCGACTCCAGAATGTTCTTATGTGACTGCTGATAATAGCTGTTTAATGGGCTATTAATGTCTTATACCTCCTTGTGTGTGTGTGTGTGTGTGTGTGTGTGTGTGTGGGTGTGTGTCCGTGTGAATAAATGCATTGAAACCCTTGTCGAATGGCGAGATAAAAGACGGAGGGGTTCTTTTGATGTGTTTCCTCAAAGCCGGGCCAAACAGCACCTCGTCCCTTTGAGATTGTTATTTGCGCGGCAGGAGAACGTTCCGGCGCCGACGCCGACTTCAAAAACACGCCGTCCGGCTCGCCGAGTGGCTGATGGGATCATTTCACTCATTGTCTCTTTGTTGGCTTATTACACAATTTGGAGACCCACTTAAAATTCAAATGGTGTCGTGAATAAATCCCATATGATAACGGCGAGAATATCCGGGCTCACGCGGCGAACGAGTTAAAACAGATTCAGGTCTTCGCGTGATTGATTTGATCCCAGGATTCGAAACCACGTCGGCCTCTGGACAGGAAGTAGGAGTCCAAACGAACCCCTGGCGGTGACAGGAAGTCGTCGTGACGCCCCGCGGGAAGTTTTGCTTTCACCGAAGAACTTAAAAGTACCATGCGGTCGGTTTTAATCGTGATTAATCGAAGTTAATCGGCAGCACCCTTGTGATTAATCATATTTAATACTTAATAGTTACTTTTATATAATAGTAATAATAACAGCAAAGACAAACATTATTATGACTAGTATTATTATTGTTGTTGTCGTTATTTTAATGGAACTAATATTGAGGATATAATTATACGCAATAATAACAAAAACATTTGTAATAATAAGAAGATAAAATAAACCTTATGATCCCCAAAGAGGAAATTCTTTTGTCACCACAGTGTAACAGTTACAATGTCAATAAATATGAATATAAATATAAATATAAATAAAGAGACAATTAGAAAACAATGTGAACGTTTTGAAAGACATGAAAATAAAGTAAAGTAAGGGTGAAATTGAAACCAAAAGTAAAACGACAGCATCAACAGAGTGACAATAGTGATGACAAAAATAAAATAAACAAAAATAAGCAGGATGTGAATGGGCCACAGACCAACAAGGGTAAAATAGAGTTAGGGTCTAATAACCTAGTTTGTAAAAATAGTTAATTTTATTTTTTATTTCTACTTTATTTAACCAGGAAAGTCCCATTGAGATTAAAAACCTCTTTTCCAAGGGAGTCCTGGCCAAATAACAATATAATCAAACAGTAATAGCAACAACAATAATGAATCCATAAAAAGCTGCACAGGTGAATCAGTGAGTTAATGAAATGAGATCAGTTCTGCAGCCGTGGCCTTCTGCCTGAAGTTTGCAGGACCTCCAGGTTCTCCGGGTTCTCCAGGTTCTCTGGACTGACACGCACACCAAATTGAGGTTTCTCGTTCTTCTTCGCTGTGTTTGTGCAGATCCCTGCAACATCTGTGTTGTTTCTAATCTTTGGACGGTCCATGAACTGTGGCGAAACACCCCAGATCAGCATGACCTCATTGCGACGTGGCACGCCGCCGTCTTTTATTTATTCACTTTCTAAATCAAGTTCATCAATAAAAGCTTTAGATTGGACGGCGCGTTGATTTGCCGTTACTCACCCGATGGCTCAGGGCCGCGTCATCTTCTGACATCAGCCGCCGCAACGCTGACACATCTTCGGTTCGGACCAAGAAAAAGAAAATTTGGGCCGAACGAATGAATGAGTGAATTTCCCACCATCTTCTTTTCCTCCTCCTCCTCCTCCTCGCTCTCTATGGGACTCCAGCAGAGCTTCCTCCTGCAGAGAGGAAGAGTCGGCGCTTTGTAACATCCATCACTACGAACCCTGGAACAAAGGGAGGAGGTGGAGGGGGGAGCGATGGATGGATGGATGGATGGATGGATGGATGGATGGATGGATGGATGGATGGATGGATGGATGGATGGATGGATGGATGGATGGAGGAGAGGGAAGAAGAAAGAGGAGAGAACTGAGCGTAGCGCTGAGTCCCTGTGAGTCTTACCCATCCGACAGATGATTTATGGCCAGCATTGGCGGGCTGCGTAATTGGCTGCTGCGTCAGTTCCAGGTGTGTGTGTGTGTGTGTGTGTGTGTGAATAAAAGCTAGCAGATGGACGGAGGGAAGTGTAAGGTAAAGGGAAACGGCTGAACGGTGATGGAAGTCAAAGACTTGACGACCATCTTGTCCGTTTTGAAGACATTTGGAAACCCCTTGCCTCGGTCCACTCCTCCGTCTTCTGCTAGAAGCTCCTCCTCCGCTCGCAACCAAATCACCATCTTTGTTAGAAGACGCGGCGCCGGCGTTTTTCCGGCCCGAGTGCGTAACCCGCCGTGTTGAGTCGACGTAATTGATGTCAGATTTTGAAATGTAACATTGAAACGACGATCAGACGGACGGTTCTTAGAACAACGCGAGTCTAGACGGATCTGAGAGGCTGGAGACGTTTTTCCAAACGCTGCCATCAAATCTGAAGCCCGAAGCCCTTTTCGGATCCGCTTAGATCCCGCATGTGTTTGGACTGGAGGAACCCGGAGAACCCTGAGGAACCCCACGCAGACACGGGGAGACCGTGGAGTCTCCACCCAGGAAGTCCTCCCGTGGGAATCCAAGCGTGGGCCTTCTGGCTGTGAAGGCGAAGCTAAGCGCCGCGTCAGAAGCTGCTAAACCCGATCAAACCGTTGCTCGACGTCGTGGACGTGAACATCAGAGCTGCAGATCACAGCGAGCACAGCCTTTTGTCACTCATCTGTGCATGATTGGGCTTTGCATCGCCATGACAACCCGGCGGCTCCGCCCACATAAGCTCACCTTTACCTCCTGTCTTTCTCGCCAAGCGTCGAAACCCCTTGAGAGACGCTCGATGACGAGACCAATGCCAGTTTTGCATTTCCGCACCTTTGGAGTGCGATGAGCGTGACGCAAAAACACACGTGCGGCCAGAAAGAAGCCAGTTCATTGTAATCGGTGTGTTCATTCCTGCACTAATGGGTCGTGTTAATGAGCGCCTCCTGCGTTCCTCGGGTTATTGTGTTTACACAGATTCTACGGCGGACGTAAAAAGCAACTGCGGTTCCTTTCATTCGCGCTAATCGAACGGAGTGTTTGTTGCGTTTGTCTATCCGGCGGCGGTGGAAGGACCAGCAGGAGGGTCTGGAAGGACCAGCAGGAGGGTCTGGAAGGACCAGCAGGAGGGTCTGGAAGGTCCTGCAGCTCCACATGCTCACCTGCTTCTGAACTTCTTCCTTGACCTCCTGCCCTCTGGATGAAAAATTGAGCGATGGAGATTTTCCTCCAAGTGTTGGACGGAACTGAAACGCGCACGATTTCTGCGACGCTAAGTAATAACCAGGGTTATTTTACTCACTCCTTCAATATCTCAGCTGCGATTGGACGAGAGGGTCACATGTGGACACCCTCTCTTGGAGAAACGCCATGACGCTCGCCGTGTGACTCCTGATCTCCTCCGCCGGGCCAATACCTCAAATCTGAACCGAGATCATGCAGATTGTGGCGTGAAGGGTGAAGATAGATGGGGTCTGGTGTGTGTGTGTGTGTGTGTGTGTGTGTGTGTGTGTGTGTTTGCTGTGCATTAACGTTGCATCTTCATACGTGCGATAGGAATCAGCCCATCCCGTGACAGCCAATATAAATCCTTTTATGAACATCTTTATCGGCGCGCTGGAAGTTTGCGCGGGTCAGATTGTTACATCAGTGTGACGGCTCTGCATCTCCTCGTGAGTCCAGCAGACCAGGATGGAGATATACTTTATTACACCTGCCGCTCTCTGGAGACACATATGCTTCTCGTATTAATAACAGTATATTGGATCCACGATAAGGAGCGTGGAGCTTCAGAGTACACAGCGTGGGTTTGATATGTTGCACGTGTGTGTGTGTGTGTGTGTGTGTTGGGCTCTAAGAAGCCTGTGGAGATCCTGGAAGTTAAGATTTATGATGCAGAGCCGAAGGAACCGGGGATCTTCTCGTCTGATCTGGTGGACGTCTTCTCAGATGAGCCGAGTTTCAAACGGTGTGTTGAGATCTGCTTGGATTCCCCGTCCGGTGTGGAGTCTCCATGTTCTCCACGTGTCAGGCGTTCCTCCAGGTTCCTCCAAAACCACGAAGGAGATTCCAAACAACGAGAAGCTCCAGGGTTCCCAGCGGCTACGAGGTGCGATCTTCTCACCTCACGACGGTCAGATTTACCATCCTGAACTGCAGGAGGACGGAGGAGAAGACCAGCAGAAGGAGAGGAAACGAATTCCGGTGTTTCTTTTTCGCTCGACGGCGACGGCGGCCGGCGGGGGACTGCAGGTGGACTCCTCCGCCTCTGCGCCCGCCGCCGCCGCGCTGCACCAGTCCTTGTTGCCATGGCAACGCAGGGCGAGTCGACCCGTGCGACGTAGGGGATGTAGAGAAAGGAGAGCGGAGATAGAGAGAGAGAGCGTGAAAGGTCCTCTGGGATCTGCTCTGACTCCTTTGTCATCTGCGGAGAGGGTGTCCCTCCTCAGGTCCACCGCCGTGACAAGAATAGATTTGAAGAGCACGTGTTCTTCTTCTCCTTCCTTTTCTTCTGCTGCAGTTCTGCATGAATCCACCGGGGAATGAAAGACAGTCAGAAGGGCGAAAGAAGGGAAAAGTTATCTCTGATTTCGGGGAAGAGGGCGAGGAACCTCCCTCGGTTCCTGCGTTCGTTCCCCGAGACGTTCCGCAGGAGCTCGCGGACGCAGCAAACGGAGCGGTTAGCTCGCGGAGGAAGGAACCGAAGAAGGAAACACGGTGCCGGCGAGGCCGGGGAGAAGGATTCTCCGTCCACGAGCAGACGGACGGCGTCTTTCAGCTCCTCCACCGCCGCCATCTTTATGTTGTGCCTGTGGAGGCTGCGCTGCCCTCTAGCGGACCAGACTGACGGAGAACGGCTGCATGTCTTCAGACGGCGTGAGTGAGAGGGTGAATGAGGTGGTGGGTCGACGTGGTTCCCTGATGAAGGAGTGAATGATTGTATGTCTCGATACGATCAGTGAATGAGGGCGAGCGGTTCTGTATCAGTGGAGCTTCTCGGTCCTCCAGGTCGCGGCGAATCTTCTTGTCGTGGCAACCGGACTTGAATTTCTTCACTTGAAGAGGTTTCATCCCTCATCTCGGAGGCTCCTTCACTTCTAATGACCTGCAGGGAGTTTCTGGATATTCTGTATTCTCTCCAGAGAAGACAGACGGTTGGAGGAGTCAAAGAGGACATCTTTGTCACAACACGAAATCCATCTCCGAGTAGAGGAGGGGCCTCAGATACAACTTTCACAAACGTACAACACCGTGCCGGGATCAATACCAAGATGGGCACACATGAGCCTCAGCTTCAATCCGGGTCGTCCCATTAAGCTGCTCTTTTGGTCCAACGAACGACACCCCCGTTAGCATAGCAACCCCCTCACACTTAGCTTCCACTTACATGACAAACCACCATAATCTAGACCCGCACAAAAACCTGGCGGTTCCATTGAGAAACTCCCCGCAGGTGATCAGACCTGAAGAAGCCCCTGGGATGAGGGCCGAGACGTCTTCAGGTGAAGAAGTTCAAGAAGATCTGCACAAGAGCTCTGTATGGATGTAACACGTGGGTGTGTGTGAACGGCTGAGAGTCGGGATGTGTGGCGGTAAAAGACCAAGGTGAACCCAGGTGTGGAGAATGAATGAATGAACGAATGAATGAATGAATGAATGAATGAATGAATGAATGAATGAATGAATGAATGAATGAATGACTTTAGCCTCCTCTGAGTGCACGTGTGGTCTCCACCCGCTGCCTGCAGGAGCTCAGAGCCTCCATGGAAGTCTCACGGTGTCGGTTATGCATCTGTGTTTGTTTGCATAAAAGCTGCCGGGGGCTTCGCTTATTAATGCCACTGAGCAGAGTGTGTGTGTGTGTGTGTGTGTGTGTGTGTGTGTGTGTGTGTGTGGTGGGGGGGGTGTTAATCAGATGGCATTTCAGGCACAGTTTGAAGTGACATGTGCTTATATGATAGTGGCGAATATGTACTTTCAATCAGTAACACACACACACACACACACAGAGACAGCAATCCCAATAACTTGCCAACTCATTACCAACCCTTCCCCGCCATGCAAAAGGCCAGGATATCAGGGAGGAGGACGGCGCCGCTGTGCTTGCTCAGCAGCAAAGCTCCGGAGAGCAGCATTAGTCTGGCGTTGGGCGGCTGAGAACGGATGCACGTCTGCCGCCGCTCAACCTCGAAGTCCGGCCGTAAATCGCGGCGGCGTGAGCGTCCTCCGGGCTGGAGGCGGGAGATAAGATGTGTGATGCGAGACGCGGCTACATCCTGAAACTGGAAGGAGTTTTCCCTCATCGAAGGTGAACCAAAAATGAATCGGTGCATTATTTGGCGCGTTTGCCTCGCAGCCAGAAGGTCCCTGGATGGAGATATCTCTGCGGGGTTCCTCGGGTTCCTCCGGGTTCCTTCGTGCAGGAGGTTTGCCGCATCGTCCAGACGGGTGAATTTTTGCGGGCCTCTGTGCGCGCCGGCTAGCGATGACAGAACAACGTAAAAACTACAAATGTAGTTGTAGTTCATGGGGACTTGTAGGACTACAAATCCCATGAACTACAACTTCATCTGAGCCTGCGTGGCGCGTCTGCCGTCGTTTCAAAAGCAGCTCGGTCTGCACGTTCGTCACGCCGGCTCCTCTGCGATCGGTCGATATCACGCTCGCCATCTGCAAGAGGTGAATTGAATGTGTGTTTACATCCCATGGCTGTGGCACACACACGTTCAGACGAACACACACGGAATATGAATTTACCCCATGAAGTGGGGGAGGGGGGAGTAATTCTATGGTAATTAGTGTTCTGTGTAATCAGTTTTTATTTTCCCGCGTTGTTGTTTGGCTCCGCAGACAAAACAAAAGACGGCTTGCGTGCATCTCCCCCTCCCCGCGCACGCTAATTACAAACATATCCAATTAATTACACACAAGCCCCGCTTTCATCTGCAGTCGGGCGGCGGCGGCGGCGCGTCCGTACACGCACACTTTAATAATCAGTCGCACGCCGGCGTCGCATGTGAACATCCCCGGGCTTCCTAAAGACCAACGTGTCGGCCGTTCGGGGATCAACCAGGACTTTGAGACGACCACGGCCACGGGAGGGGAGGTCCTAGCTTGTCCGGAGCCGCTGTGCTTCTCCGCGAGGGGGTTTTCGGACCGTGAATGCGCGTCTTGGTCTCCGGGGGATGCGGCGTTCAAATGTTAACCTCGGCTCTCGTTAAACCCGAATCCGCACGTCGGTTGTTTTCCGCCGACTCACGGTGACGGCTGCTGATCGTTCAGCCGGCTCTGGCGGAGCCGCCGGGGACGGGCGGACACCGAGCGCGAGGGAGGGAGGAGAAGGTAGTCGCCGTCGAGCTCGGACGATTTAATGAGATCCTCATTTCCAGACAAACATAAGAGCGGAAGGAGCAGTGAGGCGTTCTGTAGGACGATGGCCGGATCTCGATGCGACGCTTGTAGATCCATATATGTTGTCCGGCAACCGAGCGATCCGCGGGAAGTTGTTCCGTTTTTGTTGATGATCGAGTTCTTGGCTTCGCGAGTCCCAGGACAGCAGAGGTGGCTGAGGACCTCCCGTCATGGTCGCCTCCGTCCTCAGCGGGGTGGCGTCCTCCCTCCGGAGCCAATCCGTTACTCCGATCGGTGAGGGGGGACGACGGTAACGATAAAAACAAACAAAAACACCGACCTCGCACCGTGAACGGACCGAACGCGGGACGGAGAGAAGCTTCATCGGGTCAATCTGACACACATTCAGGCTAAGTTGAATTTTGTTGTGTCAGAAGGATGTGCTAACATTACTTCACGTCTCCTCCTGATGCTTTTTCTTTGTCCTTTCCATTATTGGACGGCGCCGCATCAGGTCCAGTCTCCCAGGGTTCCTTCCTGTGTGGAGTCTCCATGTTCTCCCCTGGTCTGCATGGGGTTCCTCAGGGTTCCTCCCACAGTCCAAACACTGCAGGAGGTCCACTGGGAACCTGCAGATGCAGCTTTCATGAACACATTCCGCTGCCGTCGTAGTTTAGGTTTTAATTCTCGGACGACTAGTTGTTTTTCAGGATGGCATACTTCGCTGCGTGGATTGTACTCTCTGACAACCGACGCTGCCTCAAAACACAAGACATACCGCTTTTTCTCCTTGAAGCACAAACATGTTTTGGCCTTTCGTTCTGTCTTGAAACAGCACTTCCTCTAACTGGACATTTAGGGATCATTTGTTTTCCTCGATTGTTGGGAATGTCATTGATGTGGATTCACTGCGATCTAATGGCTGGACGCCACATGAATTGTGGGAAATATAGTTTCTGGTCATTTCATGTTTTTGACTTATTTGAAGACAATCAGACCTTTTAAGATGTTCTCACGGGCCACATGGAATGAGGTGGCGGGCCACATTTGGCCCGCAGGCCTTGAGTTTGACACCTGTAACTGAGGTGATCCAGTGGTGCAGAAGTTAGCGCTTCCAGCTCACGGCAAGAAGGTTGGAGTCTTTCCTGCGTGGAGTCTCGATGATCTCCCCGGGTCTGCATGGCGTTCTTCAGGTTTCCGTCCAAAATCCAGCGCAGGAGGTCTAATGGAGACCCAGAATTGTCCAGACATGCGAGTGGTCGGAGGTCTCCATGTGAAGGAAGCGGTCCAGGGTGACCCGAGGGCAGGACAAGCGTCATGGAGAACCAACCAACGGATGAAAGCCTTGAGAAGATCAGAAGATACTTAGAAGTGGTTTGGAAACTGAAGTTATGGAGATGAAGGGGATCCATGTTTAATAAGCGGGACATTTGACGGAGCGCCGCGGGCGCTGGCCTCCTGCCCGTGAGCTCATCCGCTGGAAATGTGAGGAAAACAGGGACAAAGCGCGAGAAGCCGTGAAGCCGTGGTGACAGTCACGATTGTCCTCCTCGCCCCTCCACACCCCCGGGGTCACGGCTTGGAGACAAGCCTTGCTCCTCAGGCTTGTCCGCCCGCCGGCCCAACGTCCTCGGCCGTGAAACGGCTCTCAGTCTCACCCTCTCACACCAAACCACCGTGAAGTTCACGTCAATGACTCTTCTTCATGGACTCCGCCATTATAACCAGCTCAATGGCGGCGGCGGCGGCGGCGGCGGCGGCGGCGGCGGCGTGCATTCACATCAGCCGCATTCTTCTGCTGGACCACTTCCCACTTTTTATCACTTGACACACACACACACACACACACTCAGAACATCACTTCAATGTTATTTTGCCTTTTTTTTCCTTCAAGTTGATTCGCCATGCATTCTTTCCTTTTTCTATGTGTGTGTGTGTGTGTGTGTGAAACTTCCAAAAAGAGCTATTGTTCTGTTATTTGAGTTTTGACCACCCCTCTGACCCCCCGGGATGATTGGCAGACCTTTTGTCCAATGGCGAGGAGTGGTCCGGACCCCCCGCCCGGCCTGAGCTCCACCGTGGCATCGTTGGAGATCCTGAGCAACGGTTTGCCTCCTCATGTTGTCATTGAGCGTTTCCTGGCCTGAAAAGCAGGAATCATCTTTGATCCCCCCTCCGGCCCCGTGGACCTCCTTCCTTTCAGGGGGTCCGTTCCTGTCAGGCCCTCCGGCGGCTCCGAGGCTCATTGTTCATGTGTTCACTTGGCTGACAGAAGCTTTGTCCTCCTTTTGAGTCCATCTGATACATCTGCCCTCCGTGACCTCGGCTGGCTTGGAAGAGTCCTCCGGAGAAGATGTCCTCAAAAGGGACACTTGTCCCGCTGATTATTTTGCTCCCGTCACAGATTCACCCTTTCGTGAGTCCGGCTGTTTTCATGATGTCTCTAAACGTTCATTCGTTCCTTATCGATCCTGCGCTCAACTATCATTGGGCGAGAGGCGGGGTTCACCCTGGAGCGCTCGACAAACATCCGTTCACCTTCTCATTCTGGACCATTCTGGGTCTCCGTTGAACCTCCGCTATGTTTTTGGACCGTGGAGAACCTTGGTGAACCCCTTGCAGATACTCCACGGAGCCGGCATTGAGCCAGGAACCTTGTTCCCCTGGAGGTAGCAGTGCCAACCACGCCCCCGCTGTGCCGTACACCTCGATAGCTTTGGACCTCAGACCTTCACGGACGCGTCCTTCTTCAGTTGGGATTGTCTGAGCACTCGACTTCTGCTTCTGTGCCAAAACACGGCACCTTCACAATGTTCTCCTCTCTGATAGCCTAAAAAGCAAACCCCATATCCCCTGGCTGCCGCATCTCCACGAATCTGCACATCCAGAAGCCTTCGGATTCACCGAAGCAACCGCAGATTCACCCGTTTTTGCACATGAACAAAGAAATGTAAGACGTCGGATCCCGGAGCCACGTGGTTCACGCCCTCCGGCCTTCCGACGCGTATTTATTTGTTTTAGAAGTGTAAATCTGCGAGGGGTTACCGCCCACACGTTTCCTCCTTTTGTTAACCTTTGCGATTTAAATGGACCAGATTTGCGGAGAAAGGCGTTCCATGTTCCTGCCCGGTAGTAATCATAGTAATATTCATATCAGAAGGTAATTATAGTTCTTTCAATAGAGGATTAATCCACGCGTGCCCTCTGTCTGTGTTATCGGGGTGCATACCACAGGAGCTTTGGAGGTGGGCCCATAGAAAGGCCTAAATTGCTCTTTTATTCAGGGAGTGGGCGCGGGGAGATTTATGCCGGCACACTCTGCTCCCATGCCCTGATATTTCCTTCCGTCTGGCTCCGGCGCTCCTCATCAGCATCCCATCTCACGTCGTACAGCCGAAACCGGCTGCGAGCCCCGGCGGCCTGAAGCCGTCCCCGGTCACCGGGTCCGCGACACACTTGGCCGCTGCGCAAGAAAGACCCCGCCGGCCCCGTCTCATTAAAATGGTAAAGAGCTGGAGGAGGATAGGAGTGCTAATCCCTATCGCCCCTCTGAGTCCTCATCTCCTGGTCTGAGGCCCCCAGACAGCGTGAAGGCACTGGGGCTGGGACTGGACCAGCCGGGATACGTAGCTCCGCCGCAGATGGAAATGATAGGGTTAGATGAGGCCGTTTAGCAGAGGAGACACTTTCTCCGCTTCTGCTTCTTCTTTTTTTCTCCTTTGGCTGTTTCCCTTCATGGTTGCCACAGTGAATCCACCTTCTCCATCTAACCCTATTCTCTGGATCCTCCTCTCTCGCACCAACTCACTTCATATCCTCTCTCACAACGTCCATAATTCTTCTCTTTGGTCTTCCTCTAGACCACCTTCGACAACCTTCTACCCAGTTCTTCGCCAGGGTTTGGACATGAACAGAGGAGTGTTCATATCCAAATCATCTCAGTCATCACTTTGTCTCGGTCATACATGTCCTGCCCCCCTGTGACAAAGTCCTCCTTTCTTTTGGGCGTTTCCCTTCAAGGGTCCAGAGTGAATTCCCCTTCTCCATCCAACCCTAATCTCTGGATCCTCCTCTTTCACACCAACTTACTGCATATCCTCACTCGCTACGTTCATACATCTTCTCTTTGGTCTTCCTCCGGACCTCCAGTTCCAGCATCTACCAATATAGCCACTATCCCTCCTCTGTCCATGACCCAACCATCTCAGTCTTGCTTCTCTGACCTTCTCTCCAAAACATCTACCATATGCCAACCCTCTGATGGACTCATTCCTGATCCTCTCCATCCTGGTCGCTCTCAAAGAGAACCTCAACATCTTCATCTCTGCGACCTCCAGCTCTGCCTCCTGTCTTTTGGTCACTGTTTGTAGAGCATCTCACCACCGTTTCCTCCACCTTTCCTTTCATTCTGGCTGATGTTCTTCTATCTCAACGTACCCCATCACACTTCTCCACCCATTCCAACCTGCTTGAACCCGTTTCTCTACCGTCAGGGATGCTTTATTGATTTGGAGTGTTGGTGTAAAGCCAGCTGCCCGGACAGGACGCAGCTTAGCATCTGCCGCCGCAGCTTTGACATTTGTCACATTTCTGATAAACCCGGCAATTCTTCAAGCCGAGGAGATGCTCGGGTTAGATGACCTCCATTTTTGGAACCAAAGAGCGTCTTTGGATCCACACTTCTTCTCATCATGTAGCTCAAACGCGACAGACCAGAAAGGGAAGCTTGAAGGACTTTAGCGGAGCGCCTCGAATCGTGTCATTATTTGTCAGCATCAGAATCAGAAAACCTTATTGATCCTCCAGGGGGGGAAATTGCTTTTCATTGAAAGCAGCTCCCGCTAGGAAGTCAAGTGTGGAAGAATCAGAATAGAACTCTACGTAAAAATAATAACAATAAAAGAAGATCAAAAAGAAAGAATTTGCATGAACATGTGCATTTACAAGTAAATATACGTGATTACATTTGTGATGATTTGGGGTAAAAGTAGGGGTTGTGGAAGAGTTTGGTATATGGTTGGACCAATTGTAGCTTGTGAGAATTCCTTCATTCCTATCCGAGCTGTGATTGGTCGAGAGGCGGGCCGGTCGTCAGGCAACGGACGGAGACCCGTGCGCTCCCTCTGGCCTACATGGCGTCTTCAGTTCACCTCCTGCAGGCTTTTGTTCCTGCAGAACCCGCAGGAACCCCAGGAACACACTGTAATACAACACTCGCCCGCAATAATGCGAGTAGAAGTAGAAAACGGACGTCCACGCCGGTCTATGTTCTCACCTGGAGACCTGGACGGAGGTCACGATGCTCGGTTTTCCTTCCGTTTGCGTCCACGCCTCCGGTCTGCGTGCGCTCGACCTGCTCCGGGGAACGTCCACGTCGCTCGGACGTGACCTTTGCATCTACTCACCACAGAGGCCGACATGTTGGACTTTTCTTCTACACGATCTTCAGAAATGGATTCTTCACTCCATAAAAAAGGGCTTTTACCAACAATGATCATTCCATCCATCCATTCATTCATTCATTCATTCAGGGATGTTCGGCCTGCACACACACACACATGATGTGAGTTTCCAGGTGTCTTCCATGGAGTTGGTGTGTGTGTGTGTGTGTGTGTGTGTGTGTGTGTCATCGTCCCTGCCGTTTGAACAGTGTTAGAGGGTGTCAGTTTGCGTTATGCTAAATGTAACGTAGTGTTCCTTATCTTCCCACCGGTCGCGTCCTGGCTCACATTACATTCACGTCCTGCTGCAAAACCACAGTGATGTCATATTTCAACAGTCTGATACACACACACACACACACACACACACACACACACTTGCCTATAGCCAAGGCTAGAGTCGTAAGGCAGTGAAAACAGATGACAGCAATGAGATTAAGGGGTCTGAGAGTTGTGAGTATCTAGAAGACTGGCGGGTCAGTAAACATTGTAGAGGTGTGCCCTTAATGCATCTGAGCACGGCATCACACACACACACACACACACACACACACACACACACACACAGGCCCCTGGCGGAGCGGTGACAGTTGCACGCCGAGGCCTGCGGCCTGCAGGACCGCTGCTGGATTCCATGCTTTCTAAACACACAATTCCCCGGGTCTGCCAGGAGGCAGGTACGAGCGCAGACGCAGCGGCAAACATCATCCAGACGTGTGGACGAGATGGCGAGCGGTCCAGCTGGCGTCTGAGGTCACCAGCGGCGTGTCGACCATGAACGAATGAATGCATGAAAGATTTGAACCCCAGAATAAACACCTCTTCTGGGATCCACGTCACTGCGGCCGCGTCTGCAGGAGATTTGGGTTAAAGAATGAACGAACGAACGCTTGTGGGAAACCTTCTCGTCGTGGCAACCGGACTTGAATTCTGAGCTTCTTCAGAAGTGAAGAATCCTCAGGGATGAGGGCTGGAACATCTTGAAGGAATTCAAGTCTGGTTGCCATGGCAGTAAGATTTCCATAAGAACCTCCACACAGACAAGCAATGAGTGAATTTTTCATCCGTTCATCGCTCCTGCATGTCAGCTTATACTATTAAGGTGGGTAGTTGATTGGAACGACTTCCTGTCACCTGGTTTAAGGTGGTATGACCGCTGTTTACCTGGTTTAAGGTGGTATTAGAGGGTGTATTCGACCGAAAAGGTGTGTGAGGTGACGCCAGCGGAGCGCAAGGGAACCCTGGCCAGGATCTCCAGCAGTGGAACCCTGTTCTCCAGTGAACTGACAGCTGGATCCCCCCCCTCACACCGACCCCCCGTTTCCTCAGGAAAACACACTTGTACAAAACGTGTACAGTAAACAGTTACACACCTCCCCCTCCACACACACACACACACACACACACACACACACACACACATACTGAAGCAGAGCGATAAACAGCTGCAGGGGCTTCTGTAATTAAACCCGCGCCGCTGTTTGTAAAGTGTCAGTGGAAAACGTGGGCAGAAACAGACTTATGCACATTTACTGCTGCGCTCATCTTCACACACACACACACACACACACACACACACTCTTCTCAAGGCCGAGTGCAGCGTGGAGGCCACCACAGCTCCTTGAACAGTCTGGTTGGCGGTTCCGTTCCCCGTCATCGCCTCGCTGGTCCGATGTGACATTTGCTGAACTCACCGCGTCCTCGAGCCTGTGTGCCCACGTGCCCTTCGGCAAGCCAACCCTGGTGTGTGTGTGTAAGTGTGTGTGTGTTAGTGTGAGTTTGAGTGTGTGTGTGAATGGTTGCAATCCAATGTCAAGCGCTTGGAACCTGCAAGGTGTGACAGCCATTCAGCACAACCAGCGCAGGTGTGAGGAAAACATGGCTGCCACTTCATTTTGTAAACTTTTATATATTTTTTGCGTTATTTTTTTACCACTATTGCATTTTTCATCCGTTTTCACCTTTTCATAGCATGTTTATTATGGTCAGTTTGCGTAGTTTGAAGTGTGAGTGTGTGTGTGTTTGTGTGTGAATGGTTGCAATTATTGTCTTGCCTAACCCTAACCCTATTACCGCTATTGCAATTTTCATCAGTTTTTCACCCTTTCATAACATGTTTATTAGAGTCTGTTAGCGTGGTTTCGAAGTGTGCGTGTGTGTGTTTGTGAGTGTGTGTGTGTTTGTGCATGTGTGTGTTTGTGTTAGTGTTTGCGTGTGAATGGTTGCAATTATTGTTTTGTATTGTTTTATTACCAGTACTACATTTTTTCATCCGTTTTTCGGTCGTTCATAGTATGTTTATTATGGTCTGTGTGCGCGGTTTGAACAGTGTGTGTGTGTGTGTGTGTGTGTGTGTGTGTGTGTGCGTGCGTGCGTGTGTGTGTGTGAATGGTTGCAATCCAATGTCAAGCGCTTGTGACAGTGTTTAGCACAACCAACGCAGGTGTGAGGAAAACATGGCGGCCACTTCATTTTGTAAACTTTTATATATTTTTTGCATTATTCTATTACCATTACCATTACTATAACCATTATTATTACCATTACCATTACCATTACCATTACTATTACCATATTGCATTTTTCATCCGTTTTCACCCTTTCATAGCATGTATATTATGGTCTGTTTGTGTAGTTTGAAGTGTGTGTGTGTTTGTGTGTGTGTGTGTGTGCATTTGTGTGTGTGTGTGTTTGTGTGTGAATGGTTGCAATTATTGTTTCATACTAGTTTATGACTGCTAACTGCAATTTTACATCCGTTTTTCACCCGTTCATACCATGTTTATTATGGTCTGTGTGTGCGGTTTGAACAGTGTGTGTGTGTGTGTGCGTGCGTGTGTGTGTGGGAATGGTTGCAATCCAATGTCAAGCGCTTGTGACAGTGTTTAGCACAACCAGCGCAGGTGTGAGGAAAACATGGTGGCCACTTCATTTTATAATCACTTTTGTGTCATTTTATTACGGCTCTTGCATTTTTCCATCCATTTTTCATATCATGTTTATAATGGTCTGTTTGAACTGTGTGTGTGTGTGTGTGTGTGTGTGTGTATCCATCTGTCCCTGGTGAGGTGCGCTCCCAGATCTGAGTGGGCGTTTCACAGACAGCCAAGAGACCAGCAGGGAAATTTCCCATCAGCCCACGTTTCGGCGCGCGGCGCAGGTTAAGGCTCTGAAATCCATCGTCGCGAAACATACAGCCGCTTTTCCTCTTCCTCCCTCCCTCCCTCCCTCCCTCCCTCTATCCGTCTCCTGGACTCTCCCTCCATTTTTTTCCTCTCTGTCTCCCCAGATGAATCGCGGCAGAGATGAAAAGCTTTGAGGAACGCTGGCAGACAGGCAGTGCTTTAGCGTAATCTAACCTGGGGAAGATGAAAGCTGGCTGGGAAGCTGGGAATAGAGAGCGGGGGGGAAAAGGTGAGGAGGACGAGAGGATTGAGTTTTGGGAAAGAAAAAGCCAACAAGAGAAATTCTCACAAAAATGCCGGTGCGTCGATGAGAGAGTTAAAGAGGTTGCGTCGCCGAAGAACGCCGGGTTTAGCGGTGAAGCGGCTCGGCTTTTCAGCCCCGTCATTCACCTAGCGCCCGTTAGCCGCGTCGGCTACGCTAACAACCCCGATTGGCGCCGTTCATCTCACCCGCACGGATGGGCGGATCAATAAATACGGTGGCGAAGCACGACGGGGAGGACTTGAGGGAGTCCAGGCGTCTGAGCGAGGTGAAGTTTACGGATCCGTCCGTCTTCCGCGGGGACGGGGGGGGGACGGTTAGCCGAAGCGAAACGCCCGCGCTTCCTCCACCTGTGTGGAACCATGTAACATTACATTTAGTCCTATTTATACTGTTACCGTTACCGCGGCAACCATTATGCTGACGCGGCTCTCGGTGAAAATGAGTTTGACACCCCTGACCTAAGTGAAGCTCTGATAGATAGCGTTCTCCTCCGCAGCCTCTGTAAGCAGCTGTAATGCGGCGTGAAGCGGCGAAGGAGTTTCGTACCTTCGCACGTGCATGACGGCGGAGAGACGGCGACGGACAAGGCCGAATTAAAAGTGAAACAGCGAGGTTGAAATTAAATGAAAACAGAGCGTGAAACGGGCCGCTGCGTTTTTGGCACCGCAATTACCCAAAAGCCGGCGTCACCGGGAGGGGGGCGACGCCGGCGTAATTATGGCTGTCGGGCGGCGGATGATGACAACGGCGACGGACGCACGGACGCGGACCTGTGGAGTTGGAATTTTGATTTTTTTTTTTTTTTCCGGATCCCCTCCGGCGGAACAAACTCAATTGCGACGGCGCTCGCCGAGCACTGAAGTGGCATCGAGTGTGCCGCCGTTGTTGCTCCGAATGGTTTTGGCAGTTCAAATGTGTGTGTGTGTGTGTGTGTGTGTGTGTGTGTGTGTTCTTTAGAGGGTGCTGTAGGTGGAGCAGGCCTGTCGCTGCTGTGACAAATCCCCCCACATGCACCTTGTACTTGCGCTGCGGAACGAGACAACCGCGCCGCGCCGAGACTCTTCCCCACCTAATTGAAATTTTGAGGTATAAGAGGATTTCTGCACAACACAAGCCGACAGTCCCCATTCAGCAAATATCCTCTTAGACTCCATTCTCTCCTTCGCTGTATCTCCCGCAGTCAGAATTAACTTTTATCTGTCCCGAAGTTTCCGCGGAGCTTAAACCCACCTCTGTCTCCGGGACGTGGAGAAGGATATCTGTCCGGGTTCCCCTCAATCTCCCCTCTTTGTCTGTCCTTTTCGGTCATTTCCCGGCTTGTTCTGAAAGCTTCTCCGCGGTCTTGTCCTTCTCGATAACGTCTTGGTGTTGAGAGACGCTGGGGAGAAGCCGCCCGTAAGACCGGGATCCGCGGTCTCAAGATCTATTTGATATCGTATAGATTAGAGTTTGTCTACAAGTCGGTCTTGAAATAAGAAGTGATCTGAAATGTAAGTTAGAAAGTACCTCAAGGTCCTCCTGGGAGGTTCTGTGTCTCCTTCAACTTCTGGTCTTCTACCAGAGGCCTTGGGAGCTCCAGTGTTCTGTGTAGGTTCCTCGCCGTCCAAAGAGTTGTGTACTTCTGGACTGAAATCTCAGACGTTCTCCCGGAGAGGGGGCATACCGCTCCGGGTGACCCTCCATCTCCACCGGGACTGTTTCTGCATCGAAGCTCCGCATCTTCTCCAACTCCTGCTGCCGTCACTTTGGATCGCACCATCCGGTGACACGGCCGCCGTCTTCCGCCTGTCCACCGGCACTACGTCCCCTTGCCTCCGCCATCGCTGGCGATCTGGAATTGGAAATCCCATTGGCCCTTGGCTTGGTCCCTCTGGATGGAGGTGTCGCCTCCACGTCCAGGTGTGCCTTTCCTGCCACCACCTCACACTGTCAGGTGCCGGCTCTCCTCAGGGTCGTCTTTGAACGGCCTGCACCTGGGGACCCATCTCCATCCATGCCACGTTCAACGCTTGTTCTTGCTCGTGATCAATGCCGTCTTTCAGCCCAGCCTTTCCTGGAACGGTATGCTTACGCAAAGTCAGCCGTTGTCCAGGCCAGGTAGACCTTCTGACTCCTCCTCACCGGTCTTCCGCTGCTTGAGACGGTCACTCGACGGGTCCTCGATGAAGGGGCCGACCTCCCGATGGACCTCATGAAGGCTCCCCCAAAAATGCCAGAGTGCATTTCTGGACCCTGATACCGACGCCTTCTGTGAGCGTCTAGCTCACAGCAGTTTGAGGAGGCCGATACTCCATTCACGACTTTAAATGCCATTTATTTTCATTCCATTTCACACTCTTTATCTCCTTGTAGCCGCTTTCTCTGATCACGCGCACACCCGTCAACGTGCGCTCACCCACGGACATTGCACAGATATCGTTTCAAGTTGCGCTCACTTGTATGCTCTTTTAATTCGTGTCCTTGCCTCTGTGATTAGATAACCAGCCATCCAGAAACATCATCCCGCTTCGTGAATTCCACTCCCACGGTGAAGCATTAATTATAAAACACATCATTATGTGACGTCTCATTCGATGGCCGAGTCTGTAGGCGCGTCACACGGAGCTTCTACTGCTCCGCCTGATGGGACCGTGGTGCCACCAAGTCCCTCCAGATGTAGTTGTGCTTACGTGAGGCAGCTCTGAGGTTCATGTGTCCACCTGTGGATGTGGAAGGAGATACAAGACACTCCAGGCTGCTTCTTAGAGGGTCTCCGTTCACCCTCTCATTGCAGAATTTGGTGTCTCCAATGAACCCTGGAGGAACCCGACAAGAAGAGAACATGGAACCAGGGACCTTCTTGCGGCCGGCAATTCAAATCAAAAACTGCTTCTTGTGGACGAAGATGAGTTCTGTCAGGGAAAATAAACCTCTGCTTGATCTTTGAACGAGATCTTCGGCTCAGACGTTCAACGCCGATAGTCTTGTTCGAGTTTATCATTAAATAATTTAGATTTTGTAATTATGGAACTTTGGAGAAGCAAAATATTTCACTGTTGTTTTTTTTCTGCAGAAATGATCATTATCTCTGCGGGAATGAGAAGTTTCTATCGAAGATTAAAAAGTTAAAATGATAAAAGCAGCCAATATCCTGTTTTGTTTTGTTTTGTTTTTTCATTTTAAGCGGTTGCATTTTAGCGTTTTTTTAAATCCTATTTAATTGAAAATTGATTGGAATTTATTTATAGTCTGAATTATTGATCGATGATTTGAAATGTGTCTCCTCAGACGTTTGGCCACCGGCCGCCACTTTAATGTGGGAAATAAAGAGAGTCTCTTTTAATGATCTGCTAATAAATCAAAAGCTCCTCTGTTGCCAAGGTTACCACGAGCTAAATCTTCTCCTTCTGGCTGCTGCTTCCTCCAGGGGAGTCCACGGACCATCACCTGCCTCATCTCACAACATCTAGCTTCCTGTCCTCCTTCCCTCCGTCCATAAACCTCTTGACCTCCTCCAGCCTCACCCAGATCTTCTCCATCCCTCCTCTGTCCACATCCAGAACATCTACTCATTGCCGTCCCTCTGCTGGACTCCTTCCCGATCCTCGCCGTCCTCTTTGCTCCCGAAGAAGAACCTCCACATCTTCTCCTCGGTTTCTCCAAACCAGCCACCGTGGCTGCTCTTCACCTCCATCTATTCCACCTTTCCTTTCATTCCATCATCACCAGACACTTTTCTCCAACCGTTCCTCCACATCTTCTGCTCCGGACGGTTGACCTACACTGCTTCAACTCCTCCACCTTCTGCAGGTTCACCGTTCCTCTCGGGTTCCTCTCGGGTTCCTCTCATACACACACACACACACACACACACACACACAGATCTTCTATCTTGCAGCTCCACCTTCATCCTTCCACTCCACCTCTCCAGATGTTCCTCCACCTTCTCCCTGGTCTCCCTTCACATCCACGGAGGTTCCTGCGTAGCCCGTCCATTATGGCATTTTTTTCCCCGCGTTTGTTTCATTCTCCGTATCTAACGGCGACGGAGATTATGGGATGGCGGCCCCTGTTTTCTTCCCCTCGCCTTTCCTTCCTCCCGTGATTCCCCCCATCATAGCAGGCGGTGAATAAACACCTGCCTTGAGGGTTTTACTGCGCCGTTATTGCTGGCTCTCCCTGCCTTCCTCCACCTTCTTCTCTTTTTTTTTTTCATTTTCTCTTCACACTCCCACTCCCACCCCCACCCGCCGGCCGCCGCCATGCCAGCGATGCAATTTTTCACTTCAGTGGGAAAACAGGTATAATAGAGGGAGTGCGGCGGTCTGTTTAATAAAGGAATAAAGGAAAGGAGGAGGGGGGAAAAAAAAAAAGGAAATGCCCTTGGGGCTGAAAACAAGGGATGTACACAAACACACAGCGGCACGTATACAAGGAGGGCAGCCGGGAATTTATACCCGAGCATCTCCCAGGAATTGGAGGCAAGGTGCTTCTCTCCTTAATTAGAAACTTTGCAAGGGACCCCATAAATCACTGCAATGTAAAACTGAAATCCAGCTGCCCTTGTGTATGCACAAACACACACACACACACACACACACACACACACACACACCTTTGACTACACAAATGCATCCGCACCAGTTTTAACAGCGAGGTGATGTTTAATGAGGAAGCAGTAGTGGGTTCTGCTTGTGTTCTCCATCCTCTGTCTGCAGGACCTTCTTGTCTTCACGGACCAGGATGAAGGAGTCACGCTTGGAACCATAGATAGTTTTTTGTTTTGAGCCGATCCGAGAGCCTGACGGCTCCGAAGGCAACATTTGCCAGATGGACGGTCTAATTTCCCATGAATAAATGAATAAATGCTAATAAAAAAAAATAAAAAAAAACGAATTATAATGTCATAATTACATATTTTATTATTTTGATAAAGATGATAATATAGATATAATAGAACAAATATAGCAAATATAACAATGTATATAATGATAAAAATAATTATATCACTAGAGTGATAATAACACTCATTATAATAGCATTAATAATAATAATAATAAAACCCATTACAATATCAAGATTATTATTCATAATAATACCTTCTGTTATAGTAATAATAATAAACCAGCAACACAAATTATATTACTACTTTTCATTTTATAAAAAGATATATATATATATATGAGATGAGATAAGATGAGAACAACTCTATTTATCCCAAAGGAAATTGTTGTGCCAGAGTTTCAAGTAAAAACATAACAGTAATAGATAATAGTAGGAAGGAGGAAGAATAAGAAATACAATGAAATATAAATTGTCTTAACTGTTAACTGTAACTACAAAGAATTTGAAGATTCCCTGCGGCTGAGGGAAGAGGAATTAAAATTAAATATACATATATATATATATATATATATATATATACATCATAGATAAAATATAATGATACATCAGAAAAAATATATGATTATTCGATCTTTTTATGCTAGTAATCAACACAATAATAGTGAATATAATAATGAAGATAATCGTTTTATTTTTACAGGATTGTTGCAGAAAATGGGTTTATTCCATTCAATTTTTATGAGGAGTCAGAATGTTCATTGTTACATCTGAGCAACTGGACAGAGCCTGAGCTATGGAGGCCGCTGAGACTGTTGCAGGAATGTTCACACACACGCACACACGCACACACACACACACACAAAAGACAGTGTGTGTGTGTGTGTGTGTGAGTGTGTGAGAGGGTCTCTGGAGTTATCCTGATGGCAGTTTGTGGTAACGGGATCCAGGGTGATGTCTGCTCTCAGACAGTGTCTGGCTTTCAGCCGTCCATCTATTATTCACACACCTGGATACACACACACACACACACAGACAGACACACACACACACACACATGCTTTTTCCCTGCTATCTCACTGGCTGCACTTTACTTTGTGCAGGATTGATTGAAGCGTTGGAATCCAGCGTTATTTGCGATGGTTTGTGCGTCAGTCAGAGCCGTGTGTGTGCACGGGAAGACGCCCACAAACCCCCAAAAAACATGCTGAAAGAGGGGTTCTCCGGAGGGGGGCTGCCGCGATCAAAGTCCGTCAGCGGGACCCCCGGTCCGGGTTCCACCCATCTAAGGTTTCCAGGCGTCCTTCTGTTCCCGGTGACCTGGACGGACACGGGTCAGACGGTCGCTCGCTCACGAGACACGTCAACCGACTCTTTTTGAGAAAGGAGTTTGATTATTGACAGCTGAGGGAGCTCTTTCTGCACAAACCTCTTTAGATGGGAGGAGGAACGCCGAGATGGGGAGAGCTTTCAGAGGTATTAGTCCGAGCCGGGATCACGGCGGCATTAAATCACATTATGTCGATTCACTGGTTTATAAAATGATACAAAGCGGCTATTTATATATGTTATTATTGTCGTTAATGGGGAACTCATTAGAAACAGCGCGTGGATTCGGTGTTTATTTGCTTGAGTGACGCTGTCAAACACAGATATACATGGGGAGGCTGAAAGGCTGCGTGGGTCCCACAGCAACTCCGACTGCAGGACAAGCGATTGAGATAACGAACACACGGATGACTGATTCGTTCACGTGTTGGCATAGGTTACATTTTACTGAAGTCACCTGAGATGATTGTAACCACTAACAAGACCAGCAGGTCAGTTGGCAACAGCCGGTGAGACAAATGTATCTCTAGTCTTCTGCTTTTTCTTTTCCCTTCACGGGTCTCCACAGCGAATCCACCTTCTCCATCTAAGCCTATTCTCTGGATCCACCTCTCTCACACCAACTATCTTCTTGTCCTCTCTCACAACATCCATAGATCTTCTCTTTGGTCTTCCTCTAGACGCAGATCTTCATCATGGTTTGGACATGAACAGAGGAGCGTTCATACCCAAGTCATCTCAGTCATCACTTTGTCTCGGTCATACATGTCCTGCACCCTTCTCTTCTTTTGGGCTTTTCACCTCAGGGGTCTCCACACCAAACTTATTCTCTGGATCCTCCTCTGTCACATCAACTATCTTCATATCCTCTCTAATGACGGCCATCAATCTTCTCTTTGGTCTTTCCTCTAGACCTCCAATTCCAGCATCTGTCTACCAATATCCATTCTCCCTCACCCGTCCATGACCCAACCATCTCTGACCTTCTCTCCAGAACATCTACCATGTGCCGTCCCTCTGATGGACTCATTCCTGAGCGTCTCCATCCTGGTCACTCCCAAAGAGAACCTCAACATCTTCATCTGTGTGACCTCCAGCTCTGCCTCCTGTCTTTTGGTCACTGTTTGTAGAACATCTCCCTACTGTTTCCTCCACCTTTCCTTTCATTCTGGCTGATGTTCTTCAATCTCTTCGTACTCCTGACACTTTTCTCCACCCAGTCCAACCTGCTTGAACTTGTTTCTTTACCTCTTTTCCAGACTCTGCTCCGCTCTGGTCTGTCGGCCCAAAGTACTTGACAAATGTATCTCTAATACATCAACTTTTCATTCAATGATCCTGTTTCCCAATTTTCCCTCTCAGATTTTCAAACACTTAAATCAACTTCAGTACAATTGAATTAAAAAGTGATGAGTCACTGTATTTCCGAGTTGTTTTCTACACCATCTCGCCGCATTACTATCACAGTTGTACGCCTTAAACCGAGCCTCCTCGTCGACACACACACATGCGCTCACACACACACACACACACCGGCATTGGGATGACTGTTGCGTGGCGGTTTCACCATGTGGGTTGTGTTTCAACAATTCAATTTGCGCTAACACGCCGCTTCCAATGAACGGAATCCATAAGCTGTGACTTCTCTGCACCGCTGTGTCGCCTCAAAGGCCAAGTCTCGATTCCGCACAATGGGCTGATTGGACGCCCTCGATACAGCGGGAGAGCGTGTTGACTTCATGAATGGCTCCCAAAGCCTTTTAGCTCTCACACACTGGCCTCTGGTCACAAAATATAATGGTGTGTGTACCATTCTGCAGCGCTGCTGTCAGGTCGCACCGCTAATGGAGGCGCAGGTGGCGACGTTCGCGTCGAATTACGCCGTCGCCTCGGCGGGATCCTCCAAGCCCGGCCGGCGGCCGCAGAAGTAGGAGGCAACGGCTCTTATAGCCGGGCAATAACCGAGCTAAAAGAAGAGTGCGGGAAATAATTGGTTTGAAAGAGAAACGTGAAAGTAGGTGGTTTTTATTTTTCCTCTCCAGGCCTGGCCGGGCATTTGTCTGTACTAAATGAGGTCTTTCAGGAAATCGCTACCTGTCGCATCCGACGCCCCACTGTGGCTCTAATGAGGCGCCGAAAGGGGGATCGGGATGGAGGGAGCGTATAGGAACATTAAAATAGATGCGACTACGAGGGAAAAGTACTGGATAGAGCGGATGAGAGGGTCAGGCATGACCTAGATTTCACACATTCTGCGCCAAAACGCACAACAATATCGAACGCTTTGCATCATCTGAGGTCCGTGAACGCATCGCTCTGCGGAACAAAGGTCAGGGAAAAATAAGAAAAACAAAGGAGCCTCACTTTTTGACCGTCACGGGAGAGCGGAGGTTGGAAGGACGGTGGGAAGCGGGGTAAGGAAAGCTCCGAGGCAGCTCAGCAGCAAAGGCGATGATAGCGGGGAGACCTGTCACTCACCTCTTGAAGCCAAGGAGGGGGTGGACTGGTGCAGGAGGAGGCGGCGGGGTGGTGGAAGCCTCCAGACACTTGTCCCCTTTCACATCCAACACCATCATCCTTCACAATAACACCCCTCCCCCCCCCCCGCCGCCGCTTCCCCCGGTGCTTTTTCCAGCTCGCAGCGGGGGGATAAGGTTAGATTAGTAGGCCACTCGGACCTGCGGGCTAACAGGTACCGCACCTTTAATGCCACGCCGGTCAGTCGCAGAGTCGGGGTTCCCCCGCGGCTCGCATCCGAGACGCCGGGCTGACGGAGGGCGAGGAGCGCCCGCGGAGGAAAACGCAGTCTCGCGCTGCGACGGCCTCCCGAGATTAAAACGGCGGCGGCTAACCTTCCTCTGTCTTTGAGCGCCGCTCGTTCGCATTCTGGCCGACACTCACCTTCGAGGTGTCGGCGACACGGGCGGCTCAGCCAGGACGAAACGCTCACGATCAAACAACAGCAAACGGGAGCACCACTGCACATAGAGAATGTGGGGCAAGTGAAGGCCACCCTGGGGTAGCTCATGGCCGCTTGAACACTTTGACCGCTAATGTGCAATGGTAACTTCTATAGTGTGAAGGCAGCGAGGACGATGGTATGAGTCTTCCAGGTCAGGGCGAACGCTCGTGGAAATCGTCTTGTCTCGGCAACTGGACTTGAATGTCAGGCTTCTTCACTTCTAATCACCTGTGGGGAGTTTCCCAATATAAGTGCCAGGGTTTTGGGCGGGTCTAGATTATGCTAACTAGTTGTGTAAGTGGTAGAGTTGATGTGCAGAAGCTAGGTGCGAGGGGTTGTTATGCTAATGGGGCTGTGGTTGGTTGGGACAAAAGAGCAACTTAGCGGGATGACCTGGCCTGAATGTGAAAAGGTGAAGCTAAACCAAGGAGTGAAACCTGTTGGATCTCAGGAACTGAGGCTCATGTGGACGTTGCCAAGGGCTACTTCTGGTCATTGAGATTATGATGGCAACCACTATTGTGCCATGGCAACCACGACAATGACTACTGTGGGATTGCAATGACTATTGTGCGATGGTAGCGGCGAAGCAGCCTCTCCTTTGCAATGACGCCAATGACTTTTCTGCATTGGAACCACTATTGTACGATGGCAGCAACGGTAATTGTGCGATGGCAACCGCTATTGTGCGATGGCAACAACTTCTATGCCACGGCAATGACCATTGTGAGAAGGCTAATACGTCATTGCTGGAAAAAAAAAAATCAATGGTAACAATCGTACGCTTGCTTGGTACAAATCTCAGTCAAATTCAAGTTGCCGTGCTTGAGATGATCAGCTGCTTCTCCTCTGTAGCTGCCACAACCTTCTCAGGAAGGAAGTTGTTTTTCTGTGCATTCAAGCAGCAGAGGAACCAGAGACCATGGACCTTCAGCTACTAGGACCATCTCAGGGTATTTTTATGCTTCTATAGGAACCCATATACGGTGCTTGGTGATTGGTGGAGCTCATGAGCCACGCCTCCATGAGCAGATACTTCTTCTGGACTGCGAAGCAACTTTTTAAAACCTATCCTGGTCACAGCTCAGATGTTTTCTTGGACAAAATGGACAGAAACAGTGAGAACTTGAGTGTACTGGAGGAACATCTACATTTTGTCCAGAGAAAGTGTGGAGTTAGCTAACGGCTAAAGGGGTTCGTCACACGTGGCAGCGATGCAGGGAGAAGATAAAACCCCTTCAACCAGCTGATAGTTCATGATTATTATTCTGTGGCACCTCCATGGTGTCCACGTTGTCCTCATCTTCTTCTTCTTTGGTTTGTTTTGGAGTGGGGAACTTAAGGTGCACGTCGGAGGAGGAGGAAGACGAGGAGGAGGCTACTTTGTAGTGCAGAATTGGAGCCGGACACTCAGAACTTTTCCGTTCAAAAGCAGCGACAGACTTGCAGGATTCTGGTCAAGTGCAGGTCAAATAAAGGGGAATGTCTTCAACCTGGAGTGTCTGGTCGGAGATAAGACAAGAAGACTGCTAATATTTTACAAACCAGCTGTTAATTCTGCACCTTGGATAATTACCAGAGGACTCATAGCGTCTGGGCGTAGCTTCTAAAACACAGTTGAAGCTTCTCCTCTGCACTGATTGTAACAGCAGAAGCACTTTGACGGTCATTCCCGAGTCCTCGGTCGGCTCTCGTGCGCCTCCTAGACGTCAACACCCGCAGATTAGCGTCCAAATCTCCGCCGTGCCAAAATCCATGTCGAGCGTTTTTAACGCCGTACTGTTTCCCGCCGTGACTGACAGCCAGGACGGCTTCCAGTCCGCCGTTCGTTCCGCCGAGCCGGACAGATTTGGGCGAGCGGCCGTCCGCCATTGTGCTGCTGTCGGGACGGAGGGAACGCCGGAGACACGCGTTGTCATCGCTCGCCGGCGACACGTCGCTTCTGCTCTCCTTCGCTTTGACGCCGGATGTCTCGCCGTGGCGACGCTTTCTCCTTCCACGACGTGGTTTTCCTGCTCTGAAGGCCGGGACCTCGGCTTTGGTTTGACCCAACGTTATGAAGGGGAACCGGGAGAACATGCTGAGCTCCATCCCTTTGGAGCATCACATAAAGATTAGCGTCATTAGATGTGTTAAGAACTTCTTCTCCTCCCACCAGGGGTCTCCACAGCCAATCATCTGCCTCCATCCAACCCTTCTCCTCACACTAACTCACTTCCTGTTCTCACCCTCCATCCGTAAACCTCCTCTCTGGTCTTCCTCCAGACCTCCTCCGATCTCAGCATCCTTCTACTCAGATCTTCTCCATCCCTCTGTCCATGTCCAAACCATCTCAGTGTGACTTCATCTCCAGAACATCTAGCTTGTGTGTTCCCTTTGATGGACATCTTCGTCCAAAGAGGAACCTCCACATCTTCATGGCTGCTCTCCTCTCCATCTTCTCCACCTTTGCTTTCAATCTTTCAGCCCCCGGCACTTTTCTCCAGTGGTTCAAACCTGCTTGTTCCTCCAACTCTTCTCCACCCTCTCCGTTGCTCTGGAAGGTTCTCAAAGTCCTCCACCTTTTCCATCTCCACTCCATGTAGCCTCACTGTTCAGTTGTTCGGCAGCGCCCATGCCAGGGTGATACTGAGTCAGCAGCTTCATCTAGCAGCGTAGTTGACACAGCGTGTGTGTGTGTGTGTGTGTGTGTGTGTGTGTGTGTGTGTGTGTGTGTGTGTGTGTGTGTGTGTGTGTGTGTTAGAGCCAAAAATAGAGCCACGCAAACACACACTAGTCATCCAAGGGGAACGTCACACCTGCAGATCTTTCTCCTCCTGAATTCTGTTGATATTCCCTCCATATGAGGACCTTCGAAGGAGGTGTGTCCGTGTGCACGTGACTTTGTGGTGCACGTTGCCACGCCGTGGACCAGAGTGGAGAAGACCTCCACAGTTCCACACCGGAATGTCCTCCCTCGCTCCATCACACCTCCTGCCGGCTGAGAGGGAGGGAATCGTGACAGAAATATAGCTTTCAGGGGTGTGTGTGTGATTTGGATGTGTCAGCGTGTGTGAGCGATGAAACGCTGGACGCCTCGCAGGCGGAGCCTCAAACATCTCAGAAGGTCTGGAGAGACGTTCCAGGTCCTGATGGGATTTGAAGGTCACAGAGAGTCGAAGTTCTGCTGCAAATTCACCTCCTGCAAGAGCTTTAGCTGCAGTTACTCACCTCGGCCACTAGGGGGACACCGTTGAGTATGGCCGTGGGTAATGTATGTGTGTGTGTGTGTGTGTGTGTGTACGTGTGTGTGTGTGTGTGAGAGAGAGAGAGAGAGAGAGATGAAGGGAGGGAGGGAAAAAGGAATGTGTGTTTGTGTGAAAATACTTTTTTGAATGAATGTGTGTGCCTGTGTGTGTGTGCCTACCTGTGTGTGTGTGTGTGTGTGTGTGTGTGTGTGTGTGTGTGTGTGTGTGTGTGTGTGTGTGTGTGAGTGTGAGCATGCCCACATGAGGAATAAGGAAGGGGAAGACGAGCGCACATGTGTTTTAATATGTGTTTTTGAGAAAGTCCTTGTGGTGTGTGTCTTTGCGTGTGTGTGTGTGTGTGTCGGTACTGTATGTGTGTGATCAGGGAAAAAATTCCTAGTGTGTGTTTGCGTGAATATACGTATCTGAATGTGCGCGTGTTTTTGTATTTGTGCCAGTGCATGTGTGTGTGTGTGTGTGCATAAGGAAAAAGGAAAGGGAAATACTTCTTCCAAGTGTGTGTTTGCATGAATATACTTATCTGAATGTGCGTGTGTGTGTGTGTGTGTGTGTGTGTGTGTGTGTGTGTGTGTGTGTGTGTGTGTGTGTGTGTGTGTGTGTGTGTCAGCCCAGTGCATCTCTCACCTTCCCACCACTCGGAGGCGGAATGAAGTCTGTCTGGCAGCGGATGTCTATTGTGTGGTGCTAATGTGATAGCAGAGATTAGCATTGTAATCCATTTAGCATAGAGCAGCTAATCCCCTTCATTGCTGTTGAAAAGGAATCAGATAATATTGGCTGCGACCACAGCGACTGCCTTAATGGCTTTAGGCTGATGAAAAAGAGAAAAAAAATCACTGTAGGATATATTAATAATTACCGTCGGTGACAATGAAGGTGGGATTTGCGGCTTCTTAACAAGTCGGAATCAAAACGCGTCGGCTCGGCGTCGAAAGTGTCACAATATTGGTTTGATTTAACAGTTCACAAATGTTGACTTTCTTGTGATTTGAATTCTTCAGTGGGAGACGTTAATAGTAATAATAGTGAGGAAACATTTCCGAGCCGGCTGTTTTGGAAGTTTTGATTAGTCCTTTCAAGTGACACAATTTGTCAGCTGAATGGAAGAGAGTGGGAAAACTAAATTCAAAACAATTTTATTGTTATGAGGCGATGCAGTGGCTAGTTCTTCTCTGCAAAAAGGCCCCCGGTTGGATTCCCACAGGGGGTCTTTTGGCCTGGAGTCTCCATGTTCTCCCAAACATGCAGGAGGTCCAACTGTAGGTCTCTTTGTGAACAGGTGACGGAAAGGTTGTATGTTTCTATATGACGCGTGAATGAGAGGGTCAGTAGCTGTATGTCCGTATGAAAGCGAGAGAGAGGCCAAGAGAACTCTGGCCCACCACATGGTCCAGCTCCTCAGGGGGGAACCCAAGGTGCTCCAGCGGATCCTGGGTTCCCCTTGGCCTCCTCTGAGATGGACATGCCCACAATATCCTGGTCCAGGAGGCATCCTGTCCATGCAGAGGAGCGCCGGCTCTACTCCGAGCTTCTCCTGGACGACCCAACTTCTCACCCTACCTCTAAAGGAGAGTCCATCCCTGCGGAGGAAACTCATTTTAGCCGCTCGTATCCGCGATCTTGCTCTTTCGGTCGGTGAGGGTCGGAACGTAGATCCACCGGTACATTGAGAGCTTTGCCTTTTGGCGAACCGATCTGCCCGACGATCTCCAGCTTCATCCTTCCCTATCTCATGAACTAGACCCCGAGATACTTGAACCACCTGTTTCCAGTTGTGAGCAACCTGGTCTTGAATTTGGACGTGCCGATCCTCATCCCGGTGAGCGGCGGATATCGTGTCCTAATGAAGCCAACAGAACCGCATCATCAAAATGTTTAAAATAAAGGAATAGATATTGCTGCATAAATAAATGACCATATGTAATTGTGCAAATTTACATCATAACTAAAGGAGACATCTTGAACTCACGGGCTGCAGATGTACGAAGGTCAGGAGAAAAAGCCATTCTAGGATTAATGTAGACGAGGAGAGCATGTTGTCGTCAGCGTTTTCTAATTAATCGTGAAGAGACTCACCTGTCTGCTCCGCCATCTGCCTCCCGTCCAATTAGCTCCCATTTTATGCCTACCTGTGAACCCTTTAGCACCGCGGGCCGCAAAGAACCGCAGAGTCATCGCAAACGCATGAGGTCGACGTCGAACTCGTGTGAGTGTTAGTGCGTCGGCCTCGGTTCCCTTGAAAGTGGCGTGGTCGGGGAAGTGTCCAGGGAAATCCGAGCCACCGGACCAGAATTGGGAGATGCCGGCGCTCTTGTGTCTGAGGCTGTGCGACTGGAAGCAGATGTCCGGGCAGCATCGCCGTATGCGAACGCGGCCAATCCAAAGTACTTTCTGCTGAGCAAACACACCTGGGGGGCTGGAGGACCACACCTTTCACACCAGATGCCTGATTACCATAATCACCTTTGAATGTCTGGGACCGTAATCAAGAAAAATGAGCTTCTGGAGCTCACCATGAAAAGGCACGACGCGCGGGAACGTCCTCCGGCAACCGCAAGGCAGTTCTGGTCATAACGATGTTGAAATGTATCCCTTTTAATGGCACCTTCACACCTGATTACACCTCTTGTTGTCTTAGACGCCGTTTATCTTTGGCGGCGTGTTCCTCCCTGACAATGTCAGCGCCGTCTGTCACTCCCTCGGGTGTCTGACATGTATTTCCAATCAGTTTCATCTCCATCACCCACCGACTTCTGAACGGATGTAGTCGCTGAACGTGTTAAAACGGATTCTTGGCTCTTTTAATGAGGTGAATGAAGGAATATTACACGGTTGATCTGTAGATCTAGAACCTGCTCACTGTCTGCATCACTAATTGAGTGTTGACGGATGTGGTATTCAGCTGTTTCTAGATTCCAGGTTACAACCCAAGACTTAGCGGTGCAGCGATTAGAGCTTCAGCCTCACAGCCAGAAGGTCCAAGGCTGTAGTGGGACTTTCTCTGCGGAGTCTTTGTGTTCTCCTGTGTCTGAGTGGGGTTCCTTAGAGTTCTCCAGGTTCCTCCCACAGTCTAAACACATGCAGGCATGTGTACAACAATAGTTGTATGTCTTTAGGTGACGTGTGAGAGGGGCAATAGTTGTATGGCTCTAAGTGCCGTAGGAGAGGGGCAGTAGTTGTATGCCTATGTGAAGTGTGTGAGGGGCAGTAGTTGTATGTCTTTAAGTGAAGTGTGAGAGGGGCAATAGTTGTATGGCTCTAAGTGCCGTAGGAGAGGGGCAGTAGTTGTATGCCTATGTGAAGTGTGTGAGGGGCAGTAGTTGTATGTCTTTAAGTGAAGTGTGAGAGGGGCAATAGTTGTATGTCTTTAACTGAAGTGTGAGAGGGGCAATAGTTGTACGTCTCTATAGGATCTGTGAAAGGGTGAATGGTGTCTGTATTTGTGTATGTCTATATTTGACCCCTGCCTCTTGCCCAATAGAAGCTGAGGTTGGGTCCAGTCCCCCCTACAACCCTGAATGAAGGATATGTCCTACAGATAATGAATGAATGAATGGATGAATGGATGACCTGAAAACCAGTAGTTTTAAAACTTTACTTCACGCTGGATTCACTCTCACCCTGCAGATAATGTTTAAAATAAAGTTGTCTTCCCGTCATGAACCTGCAACCCTGTATTTTATTAGAGGTTCTCAGGAAGATGATCTTCTCCATCATTGTCTGAAGGACAGGCTTCATAAAGAAATCGTTATTTTGTTTATGTCGCTGTGTACGTGCTGCATTAAACCCCGAAGTATTCACCGTGCGTCTTCGTTCCTCTCCAGATCCGAGTGGACGGCTCCTCCCGCGCTCTGCAGTACGAGACGGTCCAGGCAGTGGAGAGCGGACCCATCCTCAGAGACATGGCCTTCTCCTCCGATCACCACTACCTCTACGTCATGTCCGCCGCCCAGGTCAGTCGCACCAGAAGCCCCTCTGGCCCGCCGCCCGCTCGCCGCCGCCAACATTCATCATCTCCCGGCGTCGGCCAGTGAAATAACCTTCTTTACGGCTCGGCTGGAGGACAAAGAATGATCGGATGCTCAGTCAGATCCTTACATAGGGGCAGAGAGTGGAGCTGGTGTGTTGCTTGAAAGCGTAAGTGTGTGTGTGTGTGTGTGTGTGTGTGAACATTTAACCACCTCATGACATGGAATGTAGAGTGATATAGCAGCACTCTATGTAATGGGCGCAGACACTGAGAAATTGTGACGCCTCTATTAGAGGCTAAACTTAGCTAAAATAGAGTGTATGCGTGCAAACACACACACACACACACACACACACACACATATGATGGTTGGATTTGACGGCTCCAAAAAAAGAGGAAAATTGCTAATAGTTAACGCCATTGGAGTCAAAGACGTAACCGGGCTGGTTTAAAAAAAACAAAACAAATCCTCTGTATTTATATGTTGAATGAACGGGCGTCTGCAGACGTGGCGGCTCAAAGCCTTCATTTCCGAGCCGCTTCGAAGGCCTTTGTGTTGCATCTTTGGGAAAAATATAGTTAGACTGATGTTCTGCAGGGGACGTTGGTCCAGATGCTTCTCTGGCTAGCGGGTGTATCTGTTAGCCGTGAACGGTAAAACCCGGCGTTGATGCACTGGTCGGTTATCCTGCAGTCATGAACGCATGGACGGACGGGTGAATTGGAATCGGCTTGAAAACTTATGTAACGGAAAAGCAAATTTCCAAAACTCTCGTTGTATTTTCACCTCCCTTCCTCTCGATATCCTTTCAGTCACAATTAGAGATGCCCATCGCTGTTACCACGGCAACCTTCCAGAGGATTGCCTCCCGTCGCCACGACACCCAGAGTTTACTCATGCGGGCGTTTTAAAGCGCCGGCTAACGTCAGAAGATACACAATCACAAACATGCTATCGTTTTTGCCGATGAATAAACGAAGAAAAGGTAAAAGGAGAGACACGGTCGGACATGAAATGATTATTTACGTGTCCTTGTTTTTGGGGGTTGGGTGGATTTCTCCCCGTGTCGCCCAGCAGACACGACGGCTCACCGGGGACTGCAAGCAGTACGACGTTAGCATTTTAATTGCGCTCCAATTAGCATAGATTTGGCGAGTACAACAATAATTAAAGAAAAACAAACAAGTTTTGCCATCCAGTTATACTTGAAGGGAGTGTGTGTGTGTGTGTGTGTGTGTGTGTGTGTGTGTGTGTGTGTCTGTGTGTGTGTGTTTGTGCACGTGGGGGGGGGGGGGGGTCCTTGTAATTAGTATATTAGGCAGTTTATTAGCCTAGTTACTGCGCTGACCTCCACTAAATGTTGCTGAGCTACTTGTGGGAATTGTAATAGACATTAATAAAGGGAGCAGTTAATGAACAACACACACACAGAATTACACGACGCACATAAATACACTCATAAATGCAGCACACACACACACACAAAAACACTTTACCCTGACACAGATAATTCACTTGTTTACGTAACGCCGCCTCTGAGGTTGTACAGCCGTGTGTGATGTGTTTAGCTCTCACACATTTTGTTTACTGGATTATTCATCCATTCATTCATTATCTTTACCGCTTACCCTGCAGTCAGGGTAAGCGGTTGCTAGGGGTGACGGCGGGTTCACACTGGATCACAGGGACACACACACACACACACATCCAAACATCCACCTTCTCATTCACGCACCAGGACAATGCAGGGGCTCAGAGGAACCTGGAGAACCCTGAGGAACCCCAGGGGGAGAACATGGAGATCGGGAGCAGAGCTGAGCATGCAAACCACATCCCATAACCTCCGTAGCAGCTGCAAAATTAAAACATGATGGAAGTTAAAAGAGAGTGGAGGTTTTAAAAATAATCCCACACACACACACACACACATGCGGAGGAAAAGTGCGGTGGACAAGCTGACCCATGAAAAGCCACAGCCTGAAGAATATCTGTGTGTGTGTGTGTGTGTGTGTGTGAGGGTAGAGAAGATCCAGAAACGTAGTGGAAGACATGAAGAGGGACAAACAGAAAAGCTTCAAATGTACCGCGAGTGAACCCCGAGTGTGTGAGGAACCTCGTCTGCCCCACTTCCTGCAAAGCAGACGCTCCTCACAAACGTGTCAGGCGGCGACGCCGTCGCTCGATTGGCTTGTTAGACGACGACGGCGGCGGCGGCGGCCCGCAGCTAGAACTGGGACGCGGCACAACATGCACATCCAAACACACACACACACACACACACACATCGGCGGCGCCGGATGCGGTAAGAAAGTTTCCAGCTGTTAGGAATTAAAAGGGCGCTGATATTTAACGTCTTTGATAAGATGCAAAAACACGACACTTCCACAAATTGGCTTGTTGGAGTTTCCCCGGGGGACTCGGACCGCGGGGGGAAGCGCCTCTGAACGATATAACCCCACTATAGTACACACTTTAAATAATTCACACTTACAGATCTGCATTTGCGACGCGGGGTATAAATAATTCAGCTGCATGAGTGGAGGAGTGGCAACGCTTCCCGTCAACAGTTTGCTCGGCGGCTGCGAGGCGCTGGAAGGAGACCCAGTGATATTTTTACAATCCTGCAGAAGAAAAATAATCTATTTATATCAAAGCCGGGTGGCGTTTCTTAGCTCGCTGTCGAAATGTTTGCTTTTTACTTCTTCCTTTCAAGGTGGCTCAAAACAAAAGTTCACTCGCTCGGATTCCCGCCGGCGGGGCCTTCCTGCGCCGAGCCTCCATGTCGGGGTTCCTCAGGGTTCTCCGGTTCCTCCCGCAGTCCAAACACATGCAGGAGGTTCATGGAGATCCAGACATGCTAATACTTGATTGTACGGTTGTAAGCTTCCGGAAGATGTCGGATCCTGTCCCGTTCCACCTCGACACATATGTGGGTTGGTCCTACATGTTCCTTCGTAAGCAGTATTTTCGGTCAGTATTTAATTCAGCAGTTAAATAAAGTACGCAGAGCTCTGGGTCCGATCTTCTGCTCCCGACAAGCAACTAAGTGTGTCGGCTTACGAGTCAGACTGGCTCTGTTTCCCTCACCCGGTGGTTTTAGAATACAAAGAATGAAATGTGCGCTTGTAGTTGTTTTCTTCTCATTGGTGGTTGACAGTTGCGATGGTCTTCTTCCAGGACGCAGCTCCTGCAGATCAGCCTGTCGTTATCTAACTCCCGACGTCTCTTTGGTTCCTCAATATTGGACAGTAATTTATATATATATCTATATATAGATATATATATATGTATATATATATCAACCCTGCTGGGAGTCTGCAGGGCACGTTGAGGTGCGCAGCTTCCATCAGCTGCTGTTATTCTAAAAAAAAAAAAATTAAAAAGGAGAATAATGTATATATGAGAATGAGAATGAGAGAGAGAATGAGAACAACTTTATTTGTCCCGAAGGAAATTGTTGTGCCAGAGTTTCAAGCAGAAACATAACAGTAATAACATAACAGTAATAGATGATAGTAGGAAGGAGGAAGAATAAGAAATACAATGAAATATAAATTGTCTTAACTGTTTTAAGGTCTTAACTACAAAGATTTGAAGATTCCCTGAATAAAAAAGTCTGATATATATATAATATAGTATAATATAGTATGTGTGTGTGTATATATATATATATATATAGTTATCTCTTTTACTATATATATGTATATATACATTGTTCTCTTTTTTAATTTTTGTTATGTTATTTTTGATAACACAATATAATGTGTGAGTATATATATATATATACACATATTATATTATATTATATTATATGATATTATATTATATTATAATAATAATATAATAATAATTTTTGTTATGTTATTTTTGAAACACAACATTTTGATGCCGCTGACCCATGTGCCCCTCAATTGGCCTTCGGGGACAAATTGAGTTTTCCTCTTTCTGATTCTGATTCAGAGCAGCAGCTCATGTTCACAACACACACACACACACACACACACACACAAACACAAACACACACACACACACACACACACACACACACACACACACACACAACTCCTCTATCTAAAGACGCCTCGGTACCATCCTGTTTTTGTGTTTATCATCCACGGAGTTGTTATCCATTTGTCTACAATCCTGTTCTTAACATGAGTCCCTCTAATGAAGTCAAGTCTCACGGTTTCTGAAGCTCTTTTATCTAAACATCTCCATCCTGAGATGCCTGAGAACATAATGTTGTATTGGTTGAAGACACATCGCTCTGCTGACGCGTTCTTAATGCACTTAATACGGCTTTAGTGATTTGGTTTAATGAATATTGTTGTAATAGTGTGTTGATAACGGTTGAGCAGGAATGTAAAGCTGTACAAGGTGTGAACAAAACGTCTCTGATGGAGGTGATGGACCAGGGTGGACCTGGCCTCTCGTCCGATGCCTGCTGAGATAAAAAATGAAGGAATAAATGATTATATCACAGGATTACACTCACTTAGCAGTAACAACGGCTAACGCTAGCCACGTTGTGTCCGTCAAGCAGAAGGGAGGTTTCTCTCCTCAGACAGAAACCCTGCTGGGAGTCTTCAGGGCACGTTGAGGAGCTCAGCTTCCATCAGCTGCTGTTCTTCTAGACTGTTACCAAAGTCTGGAGTTGAGAATTTATTAGCATAGCTTATGGAGGACAGTCAGAGCGTAGCCATAAACACTGAACCCGGTGTCCTCACGCAGCGGATGTGATGGATTGGATGCAGGTCATTTCTCAGGCGTGGACGACGCTGTCGAATAAACGGATGGCATTCTCATTTGACCTCTTCAGAACGTCAAATGAAAACAATCCTGCACTTTGCAGCCGCCGGATCGCTCTGGTAACTGACTTTATGATATAATACCCGTCGGCCGCTGGCTGACGGGGTGAACGGCCCGTCGGCCCTGACGAGGCGGTGATTGTCGATGTGTCCCTCGCTTCATTTGCCTGCCGTGTCAATCTCCCCTCCATCCAGCCGGAGGAGTCGAGGGGTGACAGGAGACGCCGGCAAATGACAAGTTAGAAGGATAATTAATGGATGTTCAGCGATGGAGAGGAGAAGACACTCTGAATTTTGGACGGCGGGCTTAGAGGACCTACCGTTTGCGTGGAGGTGGGGCCATACTTGTATGTTATTCTTTCCTGGGGTTGTTAGTAGCAAAGGTGATTCTGAGAAACAGGCCTCCTAAGCGCCCAACGGACATACAAGTATTGAGCCGGCAGCTTTTGCAACCTTTAGGGGGTGGAAGGTTGTAAAAGGTGTATTAGACGCACACGGGAGGCTTCTGGACTGGCTCAAAGTCAAGGGTGTCTCAGGGTCCACAAGCAGTGCAGCTCCAGGGGTACAGGGGCTCTCCATGGACAAACAAACTCATCCATGCTTTCAGGGGCCACTGGAGCCGATCCTCGCTTTCACCATTCACTCTTTCACTCACACACCTGGACAATTTGGGGTCTCCGATCATGTTTTTGGACTGTGGAGGCAAACTGAAGAACCAGGAGAACATTGAGACTCCACACAGGACACACAGGCAACCTACTTGCTGTGAGGCTAAAGTGTTCACCCATGGTGATGCAATGCTTGTGAAAATCTTCTTGTCGTGGCAACTGGATTTGAATTTCTTCACTTGAAGATGTTTCAGCCCTCATCCCGGAGGCATCTTCAGCTCTCAACAAGAATTCACCATGACCTGGAGGACTGAGAACCTCCACAGGCATGCTAGCACAAGCTCTCCTTTCTGTGGTAGCAAGCTTTGGGCGTTGGGCCTTCAGCAATGGCGAGGCAGAGGGGTTGCCCATCAGAGTTTTATTTTGGACACAGGACAGCGTCCGAAGGCCCTTCTCCTGAACTTCAGCCACGGCTTTCACACTGAACTCTGAACAACGGCCAACACGTAGCAAACCTTGTTTTAACAGCAACAGCAGCCCCTCGGTCTACATCCCACAGTCCCTGCCTCATCTACATACCCGGCCCCTCAGCCAATCACGTCCCAGAGGCTGCCTGGAACGCCACGGCGCTTCATGACCGTGGATATTTGCATTTTTACATTGAGGTCTTCAGAGTAAATGCAAACTATCTGTTTTGCCTCGGGCGCTGGGTTCTGGGATGTCATACCACTTTTTTTTTTTTTTTGGTTCATTTGCAGGACAGATTTCTAAATGTCTGGTTTCACCTCAGAACACTTTTTTCACCAAGACATGTCTCAACCCCAGGCAGCTTCTTCCACGCCATTAAGAACCAGACTTTCGTCGCGTCGTCAAATATATTTGCCAACATCGTTACCATCGTGAATGAAACAAAACCCTTCTTTTGGAACTTCTAGGACCTTCAGCAGGGTCGTCCAACCCGCCCGGGTCGTTTTGCATTCTGATCTCAGTCCTGACTTGGTTGTAGCACGACCGTCTCCGAGCGACTGAATAATGAGGCGCTCATCTCGGAAATAAATGGCGGTTCAAGAAAGAAACATGAAGAAATTCGTTCGTGGAGACAAGAACATCACGTGTTGTGCATCGCGCCGCTTCCCTTTTACACACCGGGAGTGGCGTCATTTGTTTGACCCGGTATTCTGTGGCGTCGGTGAAATCTCAAAGTTCCGAACATCTCAGCCCACAGCAGAACAACAAGCTTCTAGGAACTTTTTGTGGTTCCCGGAACCGTCACAGGAACAAGGATGTTTCTTGGACGGCAGCAGAACCAGAACGACAGACCGCAGCTCCTGGAACCAGAACTTAGCTTCTTCGCTGAGGCCGAACCATGTGACGTAGATGATTCGTGGATCTCCTAAGTGACGCCCACTACCAGATACTTCTGGTGGAGCAACGTTTTTAAAACCTGCCCTGATCTCTGCTCAGATGTTTTCTTAGACAAAATGGACAGAAGCAGTGAGGAATGGAGTGCCAGGGAGGTCCATGTTCTTCTGTCCTGCTGCCCCTCAGAGGGGTTTCCAGGGCTCGCAGAGGAATGTCTACATTTTGTCCGGAGACAGCTCATGGTTTCACGTGGAGAAGCAGCGCAGGGAGAAGATTAAAAACTTCAACCCATCTGGTTGTCCATGGTAATTATTCCATGAACGTGTGGAACGTCCACCTCAACGCTGTCCATGTCATCTTCTTCTTCTTCTTCTTCTTCTTCTTCTTTGGGGGTTTGTTTTGGAGTGAGGAGCTGAAGATGCCCCACGCCTCGGTCCTTCACTGCCCGTGGAACCCAAAACTAAATGGTTCCCCTGAAGGAGGAGGCTGGTGGAGGCCACGCAGAACATGGGAGAAGCTCAGAACTAGTGTCCTTCCGAGCGGAGCTGCAAGAACAGGACCAGGAGAGGAGATACAGGGAGGAGCCGGGATGAGTTGATTTTTAAAAAAGCGATCAATGATCAATCCACCTGTGCGGGTCGTCTCCGAGGCCTCGCCGTCGAGAAGGACGTGATGAAGATCTCCAGGGGGTTCATTAATGACTGGAGATGAGACCTTCTCGCTCTTTCCCCTCGTTTTGACGCCCGTCTGCCGCAGATTCACTTCCACTAACACTATGAACACTGTACACACAACCAGCAAATGATCAAATGCTTGCACACACACACACACACACACACACACACACACATTAAAGCATCAAGTACTTCTGTGATCTTGCCCCCCCAGGATTTTTTTTTTTTTTTTTTTTTTTTTTATTTAAAAGCACAATTATTTTCAGAAGCCTCATCTCGCCCCATTGTGTAAGAAGGGAGAGTGCACGATGTAATGGCTGTCATTTGCTCATCTGAAACCGGGGGGGGGGGAATTATCAATGCCTCGCGCCCCGGATGTGTGTTTACCCCCGCCGATACCCCAGAAGATAGCATGAAATGAATGTGATATCAAGATGAGGGAGAAAAGAAGCCTTTCAGTCGTTTAGCCTCCAAATCCTGACATTTCTTTTTTTTTTTCATTTGCCGATAAAAGTGGGAATAAAAACGGAGCCTCGGAGACGATGATGAATACATATGATCTCCAACACCTCAGTGGAACCCTGGAGAACCAGGGGCAGGAACGGGGGGGGGGGGGGCGGTGATATCAGGAAGCAGGCACTGGAACGTGTGTGTGTGTGTGTGTGTTTTATCTGGAAACCATTTCCCAAGGCGCAGACATCTAAGGCCGTGATAGCCATCAGATTGTCTCTTCTATTCTATGAGGGTGAATTTAAGCGTGTCTTTTTGTACCCCTGTGTGTGTATGTGTGTGTGTGTGTGTGTGTGTGTGTGTCGGCGTATTGGAGTGTTAAATTATAAAAACACTGCGATACGCCGCTGTTGTTTGCAACAGTTCTGTCTGGGCACTCACCTTTTTGCGGGGGATCCCTGCAGAACGGAGCGGTCGCCGTGGTGGCGCGGCGTGGCGGATTGCGTGAAACGCAAACATGTCGTCACGGCAACCACAGAAGGCCGCCGCCGCCGCAAACCTCCACCAGGGCGGGTGATGGTTTGCCGGCCGTGGAGCGGCGATACGGTATCTCGAGAGGATCACGCTCGGCGGAGAGCGACGGAACAGGGAGGGAATCTATAATGTGAGATCAGCGTTGAGCTTGAATCACACACACACACACACACACACACACACACTGATTCCATCTCAAACTCATTCCCTTTATCTGCCTCATGCAAATGTGCCTCCATGCAGTGGGGAGGGTGAAACACACCAGCTGATTTCCCACCCCTACACACACACACACACACACACACACACACACACATACGCTTCAAACCACACGTGCACTTAACACACAAAAGTGTGTGTCCCATTATTTTTAATCTGTAATATCATGCATGAGTCCTCTTGACTTTGACAAGGAAATACACCCCCCCTTTGGAGTTCATTCATCTGAATGTGAGACGTGCGCGCATGGATGTCTCTGCATGTGTGTGTGTGTGTGTGTGTGTGTGTGTGTGTGTGCCATTTATAGCGCTCAAAGAGATACAACGGAGCGGCATAAATGTAGAGTACACGGGGGAGTGATGTAGCGGTGTAGTGTGTGTTATCGTGTCACTGTGTGTGACATCAGTGACAGTGTGTACATCTGCTGTCGACATGCATGTGTGTGTGCGTGTGTGTGTGTAGTTTCCGCATATTGGAATTTGACTTCTGCAGCAAAGCACGTGTAAATGTTTATCGTGGCTCGCTTTGAGGGAGATGGCTGTCCGGCGGCCATTTTTGCAGCGCTAGCCCGCGCTAGCCCGTGCTAGCCCACGCTAGCCCGCGTTAGCCCGCGTTAGCCCGCCGTTTCCTGCATCGGCTGATTTAATTAGCAGCGCGTTGGCTGATCGCTCAGCGGGATGCACACGTGTGTTTGCATCGGCTACGCCTTGGGTTTTGAAGGACGAGCGGAGCGTGCAGAGGTCGAGCACCGGAGCCGTGACATTATTTACCACCTTCATATCAGCCTTCTGTGAAGCCACGGTTCCGTCGTCAATATGACGACGAGGACAGAGCATCGATGGGAACCGTCTTATCTGATTTTCACTTTTCTTAGGATAATCACTGATCTAAACCAGGGGTCGGCATCCCGTAACACCCAAAGAGCCATCTGGACCCGGTTTCCTCGGGAAAGAAAACACTGGGAGCCGCAATTACTTTTTGACGTCTAAAATAAAAAAAAAAGGTACCACTGTATATATTGCTTTTTATTACCTTTGCACTTTGTATAAATAAGTGTGTAGTGTGTTGCTCCTGAAATTCACAAAGAATTACAGAGAAAATTAAATTTTATTTATGTAAAAAACTCATTTTGAGCTTTGGGCTTTCAGAGCGTGTAGCGGATCCTTGACCTTAATTTTAGAAATAAATCGGGGAAAAAATCACTGTGTCAGTAAACAATAAAAAATAAATATTTGCAAAATATCTTCATAAATATTAATTTTACCTGGTTTATGGGACTTCTGCTCCTGAAGATGGAAGAGCCGGTGGTTGCCGACCCCTGGTCTTAGCGATGCGGTGGTGCAGCGGTGGAGCTTCTGACTCACAGCGAGAAGGTCTGGATGTTTGTCTGTAGATGAGGTGTGAATGAGAGGGTGAGGTGTTGTGTCTCTGGTCCAGGGTGGAACCTGGATCCTCCTCTCGCCCGATGAGAACCCCCATCACCAAGAGTGCATAAAGCTCACGTGTGAAACTCAAATGTGGCCACCTCATTGGATGCGTCCTGCATCCGACATCCACCCTCTCATTCACACATCTGGACAACTCTGGGTTTCCGGTGAGGAACCCCACGCAGATACAGGAGAACATGGAGACTCCACACAGGAAGGAATCCAACCAGGGACCTTCTTGCAGTGAACTGGAAGCTCTAACTTCTGCACCACTGGAACCACTGGATCACCTAAGTCACACGTGTTCAACTCCAAATGTGGCCGACACCTCATTTAATGAGGCCTGCAAGAAGGTCTTAGAAGATCTGATTGTCCTCAAATAAATAAGGCAACGTTTGTATTGAGCATGAACTTTGTTGTCCACAATTTGTTCCGATCGTGTTGCCCGCCATTAGATCGCAGTGTCTCCTAAATGTCCAGGAAGAGAAAAGTTGCAGCAGATGGAAGGTTCAGGAAAGATGTGAAGGCCAACACGTGTTTGTGCTTCAAGGAGAAAAAGCGGTGTGTCTTTTGTGTTATGAGGCAGCGTCGATTGTCAAAGAGCGAGATCTACGTCCGAACACGGAGCTAAGTATGCTACAGTTAGCCTTCCAGAAGAACAACACATTGATATCGTCTTCTTCTTCTTCTTCTTCTTTTTTTGGTCTTTCCCCTTCAGGGTCTCCTCAGCAAATCAACTTTCTCCATCCAACCCTATTCTCTGGATCCTCCTCTTTCACACCAACTACCTTCATATCCTCTCCCACTACGTCCATAAAGCTTCTCTTTGGTCTTCCTCCAGACCTCCAATTCTAGCATCCGTCCACCAATATCTCCACTCTCCCTCTTCTGTCCATGACCCAACCATCTCAGACCTTCTCTTCAAAACATCTACCATGTGTTGTCCCTCTGATGGACTCCTTCCTGATCCTCTCCATCCTGGTCGCTCCCAAACAGAACCTCAACATCTTCATGTCTTTGTCTTCAACAAATTGATATTGATATAAAATGACATTTTTCTTAATTCACGTGGAAAGTTTGATCATTGATTGATGGATTGATGTGAGTTTCTTAACCTGACAATATAAAAGGATTCATGTTGTAACTAGGAAACATATTTTTGTACATCTATGCAAATGCATATGTAACATTTTGGCTTTAAATAAGTCTTGAATTCAAAGATATTTAACATTCAGGAGACGTTACATTTATTTCACATTACATTTAGTTACATTTATACTGCTACCGTTACATGCGGACCTTTGAGGGCTGATGTGGCTTCGGTGAAAATGATTTTGAATGAATTACAAACAGCTTCAGGTGTTTTTAGCATCCTGTACCTTTGACTCCACATGGTCATTTACATCAGAAGCAAAGTCTGAAAGACGCCCACAAAGTCCAGGTGCTCCAACAAGGTTGATGAATGAGCTCCACGAACCCGTCGACCGCTTTTTTCCCTCCTCGGCGGCGGGAGGACAGAGGGCTGATTCAGCCGACTGTCCGCGAGACACATTTGATTAATGAGTCCGACGGCGAGGTTCGCTTTGGACAACAAACGTTCTGTGTTGGATTTCGGAAACGCTCGCCGGCGTCCCTTCGCCGCGGCCGACTCGTTCCCGGCGGCGCAACGGTTTCCTGCAACGGCGCTCGGCGTTTAGGCTTCGTCTCAACCCCGGAATCGGACGTAGCCTGATGATTCCATCAGCCCTCCTCAGCTGTCACCCGTCAGCAGCGTGAGTGACAGCGGTTATCCGCCAATGACTGCTCATTAATCAAAAGTGCCAGCGGCGCCTATTATTGCGGGCTGTTACCATGGCGACCGCGGAGGGCGGCGGGGAGGACGGCCGAGTTCTACCTCGACTTTGCCCCTTGCACTTGGTCACTCAAGGCCGGTGCCAGTCAGCGCCAGTCAACGCCAGTTGGAATCGGCAGCGCTATATATCACGGGCGATGGACGAGCGTCCCGCGTGGCTAAACGTGCCATATGGAGGCGGCGGCGAAGATGAAAACGTCCGGTCGGATCACCTCCGCCGAGATGAGTCCTGTCACGAGCGCGAGCCGTCAAAAAGGGCTCGGCGTTCTCGCCTCGGATATTATTCCGTCCCGCTCGCTGAAACTCATCTTCCGAGAAGGAGCTCGAAACGCGACCGGCGACCGGCGACCGGCGACCGGCGCAGCTGTTCGGGTTAAAGTTCGGAAACGATCGGACGATCGGAAGAGGAAGAAGATACCGACCTCATAAGATACCCAGTTATGACGGCTCGCCGAAATGCCTAAATTGTGCGGCGCGTACCTTTGCAGGGCCTCCTCTTAATCTCTTGTCAGATAAATGCTCTGTAAAACTGCGATTGTAACGTGTTTTCGTCTTTTCTCCACAGCTTTCCAGGGTGCCGGTGGAGGCCTGCGGTCAGTACTCCACATGCAGCGAATGCCTTGGATCCGGAGATCCTCACTGCGGCTGGTGTGTCCTGCATAACATGTGAGTACAGCTTGTAGACAGAATCAAACACCTCCAAAATCATACATGTGCATTTTGTTTTGGCTCCCCGGAAGGCGAGGTACTTCGATATTGTGACATGCGAGTAAATCAAGTTAAACTCTTCCTTCTCGGGAGCAAACTGGAGGGTTCGCCGGGTTCTCCGAACTCCAGTACCTCAGAGCGAGCTGGGATTCTTCGTTTAACCCGCATCGGATCTCAGATTGCCGTCCTCCGGCTCGGTCCTGCGCCGACCTCCCCCGAGGATCCGTTACCAAAACCTAACGGGCCGTGTTTTTTTCCGAGCCCTGAAACCAGACCCCGGTGAGACCGCGGGGGCTGCCAGACTCCACGGCAACCTTCACAGAGCGCTAGCAGGAGTTTAATTGTCACAAACTTTTTCCCTGAGACCTCAGACGTTTTCTCATTAGCAACAATCCACATGCCCCCCGCCTTGAGAAGCTGTTTTTCATTGAAGGTCTTTTTCTTGACTTCGCTTGGATGTCTGTTCCCCATTCTGCCTGTCACACACACACACACTTGTACGTGCACACACACACACACACACAAATTTACACATTTCACAGCTGTCAAACTCCTGTCCCCCCAAGATGGCAGTGGGAGATAGTGCTTGCTGGGGGCAGGGATATTTCCCACTCCACGGTAAATTGAAAATTGGTTTCTTGTGTTGGTGCAAGCCCTTGGGTAGACTGTCTGTGTGTGTGTGTGTGTGTGTGTGTGCGTGACTGAGACTGAGCACATTTAGCACTTTCAACCCAGCTGCTACCGAGAGGACACGGCGAGGGCATGGAAGCAGTGTGACCGTGAGACTAAGGAACATCGGGGTGATGCAGGAGTGACAAGAATCAGACCAAGGGAAATATGGCTGCGTCGTCCGGGAAGAAATAGTTGAGAGTTAAGATGTCCGCCGATGTCCTGTTTGCTAACACGAGGGACTGTAGGAGAAACTACCAATTTATGGGGTTGGCAGAAGACCCCGGTTGGAAATCGTCCTCATAACTACAAGATAGGATGTATGACATGGGCAGGTACCCTCACATCTTGCAGACTGAAGGACTTGTATGCTTTTGTAAGAGGTTGAACAGGCGTCCACTTGCTAGCTCAAGATGCTAAACTGTGTCAAAGGAATGCAGTCCGACATCGCGCGATATCGGGCGGAACTCGTCCATCTCGGTGGGAGGTTTTGTGTCCGCCTCCCGAAGAAATTAGGTTAAATTAAGACTGCAATTTTCCTTTTTGAGTTATTACTATCCCAGCTCCTTCTTTCCGCTAGATTTTCGGGAAGTGTCTGTCAGATAAGACGGTCTGTTCGCTTCCTATCGCCCCCCGTTGATGAGCGGGAGGAACTAACTTTACACAAAACGCCTTTTAAAGCCTATTTCCATCGCAATCTGTGTGTGTTCACGCCCGTGTGTGTGTGTGTAAACCCGTTAACAGCCAGGACATCATCCCAGTCAGAGCAAATGGGTCACCACAGATTGGCCTGTCACACTTACCCTGACAGAGCGCGCTCACCTGGACTCACCCTGCCAGCCAAAATAACCAAACAAGACTAGTCAGTCAGCTCTGTCGAGATGTTTGACCGTCACAGGACCGCAGAGGGAGGCTGAACCAGTGTGTGTGTGTGTGTGTGTGCGTGTGTGTGTCCGCTAACATCCAATATGTTGCTAGTGGAGCGTCGCTGTGTGACTTCCTCTCGTCCTTCAGTGACTAAAAAAAAAAAAAAGATTAAAAAATGTCTAGATGGTGTGTTTTCCTGATACGCAGAGCTGGAAAAGAAAACATCTGCTGCCCGGTGAGGGACGGAGGGTGGATGAAAAAACATCAATCGAGAAGAGTTTTTGAAATAATACGCCAAAAAAAAAAAAAAAAAAAAAACGCACAGCAAAAGTGCTCCGAAAAGAAAAGATGATTTATTTTATAACTCAAAAAACTTGTTCTGGCACGCATGGTGATGTTTTGAGTAAAACATAGGCTTTTCCTCAGATGCTTATTTGAGATGTTTGTTAAACATCGTTTTAAAAGACAATGATCACGTGATTGATTCCCTCCTTTTGTGTGTGTTTGCCTCTTGTTGGATACAGTAAACCCTTGTTTATCACGGGGGCTACGTTCCAAAAAGAACCCTTGATAGGCAAAATCCATGAAGTAGAAACCTTTATTTTTTTTATTTTTAGTATTTTAATTAAATACTCTATTATACATTCCTGCTGTCGTCCTTATGTTTTTTTCTTCCTTCTTTATGGAACGAACGGAAGATTAATTCATTCCGTAATGCCAACCTACTTTTAGCTTCCCTTAGCATGTCCAGAAGTTTAACTTTATCTGCCATAGATAGCATCTTCCGCTGCCTTTGTCAGTCCAGAGCGTTTTGTCAACATTATGGGTTTTAGAGAAACTCCAAATTGCGAGAGAATTTGCACGTACGTCATGTAAATTTGCCAAGCTGTTTTACGTACATGTACAAATTAAACTGCGACGTTATTGACGCACAGGTAGAGGAGAAGCGGAGTGACTTTTTAGCCAATCAGAATGCAGAACACAATGCACCATGCAAATCCGTGAAGTAGCGAAACCGTGAAAAGTAAAGCGCGTTATAGCGAGGGATCACTGTTGTTGATAACATTTTAACATTTTTGTGAGCCGACCCAGTGAAAAAAATTAGAGTAGATAATGTTATAATGTTAAAATGACAATCAGCCCAAACATAAGCTGGTCCTCAGATGTTCACCAGAGATGCGTGTAATCAAGCATGTTATTGTGGAGGATGATCATGTGATTGATTACCTCTATTTTTTATTTTTTTGGGCATCTCTTGTTGGCTATAGGATATCATTTTAACATTTCAACATTTTAACATTTAACATATCATCACTATTTATCTTATAATATCAAGGAGGTAATCAATCACATGATCAATCTCTTGAAAAATGGCGCCACAATAACATGTTTAACACACTTTTCCAATAAACATCTGAGGACGAACATCATCATGTGTGTGAGAATACGTTTTTTTGTGTTACATGTAAAATAAATCATCTTTTCTTTCAGGAGCACTTTCGGTTTGTAGATTTTTTTTTTTCAAAACCGGAGCAGAGACACTCATAATTCTAGGTGTGAAGATGAAGAGGATGTTTCAGGATTTCAAACACACACACACACACACACACACACACACACACACACACACATTGAAGAACTGGTTGTTTCCAGTTGATTAAAAAGAGATGCCATCATACCTTACGCATACAACCATACCTTCACTCATTCACGTGCCCGGGTCTCCAGTGAAGCTCCATCATGTCTTGGGCCGTGGAGGAGGAACCTGGAGAACCCTAAGGAACCCCAACCAGACACGGGGAGAACGTGGAGACGCTACATTGAGACCCCCAGTGGGAATCCAAGCAGGGACCTTCTGGCTGTGAGGAGGAATCCAAACATGACGGCGCCTCAGTCTGTCTGACGGTGAAGGTTCCTGGAGGTGTGGAGCTTCTGGAGTTGGTGTTGTGTGTGAGCTTCTGATAATGTTTAATCCCTCTGAAGACAAAAGATGGCTTTGCAGCACCATAACTTCTCCCTCCATAGTTGAAAAATGGGAATGCATTTTCTCCACCTGCTCCGTGGTCCGGGCCCTTATGGCACCACGGTGAAATAACAATGCATCAAGCCTGTCATCTGTGAGCGGCTCCGACACACACACACACACACACACACACACACACACACACACACACACAAGCCTGCCCCAGAGCCATTCTCCTCAAGCACTGCGAGCCATAACAAATAAAACATATCCAGCGTGAGACGGTCTGTTTGATATTCACGGGATAGAATTATTGATCCTTCTGCGTCTGCTGCCTCCGGTTTAGTATATCGGCCGAACGCCATTTCCATTTCTGCCGCTCTGAGAGGTGATTTGCACAGCCCTGCGTGACCGAGACGCCGCCTCAAAAGCCCTTCCTGCCCCTTCCCGCCGGCCCTGTGATTGGCTGACGGGTGCGTGACGTCATCAAACTAGCCAAACCGATAGCTTCGGCCACTAACTTCTGGTTTTTGTGATATTTAACCACAAATATTAGCAACCTTCAAGTGTCCAGCTGCAAAGCAATCCACCAATGTGGAAGAAGAAGAGGAACACAACACGTAAACCATGGAAGAGGAGCTGCCACAACATCAGACGGTGGTTTTTATCTTCTCCCTGCACAGAGTGAAGAACCCTGTTAGCCGTTCGCTAACTCCCAACTCATTCTGGCCAAAATGTAGATGTTGTTCTGTGAGCCCTGGAAACTCCTCCGGAGGAGAAGCAGGACAGAACAACTTGGACGTCTTCTTTGCTCCATTTCTCACCGCCTCCGTCCACAGTAGGTTTTAAAAAAGTTGCTCCGTAAGAAGCATCTGCTAATGGGCGTGGCTTCTGAGCTCCACCAATCACAGATGAGCTCCTGGAAGCATAGAAAGAGCCTCAGAGGAGGACCTCGGAGCTGGAGGTCCCCGGTCTCCGGTTCCTCCCAATGCACCAAGGAACAGGCCGGTTTCCGAAAGACCAGAAGGTTCCTAAACGCCAGGGGGCTCCACAGTCCGTCGCTCCGCCACCTCCCCGAGAAGAAAGGAGCGTCACAGGGAACGAGAGTTATTCAAAGCGTTCTTCTGGATAGTTTGTTGTTCCCAATCAACCTTGAAATCACCTCTCTGGTCTGAGAACAAACAGAAGCCCCTCTCGCTCCCACTCCGCTCAGCAGGTCCTTTATTTACTGTATAGATCGGTGCGAGGAGGAGCTGCTGGAGAAGAACACCAGGGGAAGAGGAGAGAGCCGATCGATAGCATGGGAGAGGAAATCAACACGAGTGGAAACTGTGTGTGTGTGTGTGTGTGTGTGTGTGTGTGTGTGTGTGTGTGTGTGTGCATGTATGCGTGCGATAACAGTCGTTACCCTTGACAAGCACTAAGCATTTATTTAGAAAGGCACGTTGCCCGGATAATTACTCACAAGTTTGACTTTGGAAGTTCTCCTCCCCGACGCCTTAGCATGTGTTTTCTTAGCTTGGAGGAGAAGGTGAGCTAGTGCTAGCCCCGCCCTGCACCTGTCAGCTCACACCCGTGTTCCCCGTCTCTCAAGATTCACGTGCTATGCTAATGCTCGTCTCGCTCCGCGGCCGAGAGGCACGTTTCGCCCGCAGCTTTTTTTTTTTGGTCACACCCCGTCAATCAGAGGGTGATCTCATGAATTATCTTGTGTTTTCATAGCATTAGCCTAGAAGTGGGCTACCGTGCTGCAACCGAAAGGTGAAGCGCAACTGGCTGCTCTCTCCTGCAGCCTCCAAGGGGTAGACGGGTTGAAGGACCTGCACCAGGAGACAGGAAGCATACATGTCGGCGCATAGTTCGCAGTCTGGCCGGCACTAGCAAAGATACCCCACAGATCCTTCCTCTCTCCAGCCTCAGACGATCTCAACAAGAAGGAGAATCCTGTGTCAACTCCAGAAATTCATTCAGGGTTGCATTGGGACCACACATAGAGACATATCATCGTTTACTCCTTGACCACACGTATGGGCAACTTTGGACTGTGGGAAGAACCCGGAGAACCTGGAGGAACCCTATGTAGACACTTGGAGAGCACAAAGAGTCCACACGGAAAGGCTCCTCTTGTCGGAATCCAACGGGGGACCTTCTTGCTGTAAGGCTGAAATGCTAACCCCCGCTAATCACTCGCACAAACTCCACTCGGGACTTGTATGCTCCTACAAACAAGTGGTTCTTCGGCTTTGCTTCAAAGAATCAAACGGATCAGGCCTGTCTAATGTCAGGAGGGAGATGTTCCATAGACTTGGTAGAGGAGAAGAAAAGACCTCACACCGACAGTCTCCTTCTGGACCTCGTGGACACACAGAAGACCCTTGGGAGGACCAAGTGCTCCTCTGGGCACTTACAGTACAGTTCCACCAGTTCACATAGAGAAGACACGGAACCAATGCACTTGACGGCTCTTTCGGGAAGGAGGAACATCTGGACAGGAAGCCTTCAGCTAGCACCCAAGTCTGCTTCAGAAGATTGGCTTCTACTACCTGGACACTTGGCAGGCCTTGGATTCTCTCCTTAGGTCACCTGGTTCGGAGGACGTTACTCCAATCCAATCTCGATGTCACTGGTCTGATCTTCTGCGTTTCCAAGATGGTGGAAGGCGACCGGTGACCTCTTTGATATGCCGCCGAGCTGTTTGGGCTTGTAGGCACCTAACAAAGGTGTCAAAGCGTCTGTGAAGCATGGAGAGCATGTTTGGAGATGATTCATTGTCGCCACGAACGGCGTCGGGCACGGGCGTCGGGGAATATCTCACATCCGCCTTTCCTATCGCTCGCAGTTTGGAGCGAGTGCTAATGTGGCAATATCTTCACGCTAATAATTGGCCCGACGTATCTCAATCTCTGCTTCTGGCTGCGATAGAGCTAATGCTCCTGCAGCGCTCATCGCACTGCTTGGCCTTCTCTCGCCTTCCTCTGCTGTGCAGAAACATCTGCACAATATTTAGGATTCACACGTGTGCTTGCAGATGGATCAATTTGGGCCTTTTTGTGCAGGCGCTCCAGGTTTCCTCATACATACAGTGGGTGAGAGGGTGAATGTTAGGATGGATTGTTGTACGTCTCTTTATGGAGTCAGAATTAGAGTGAATGGTTGTAAGCCTTTGTATGGTGAGTGAATGAGAGGGTGAATCACGTAAGTCTCTATAGATCACATGGATGAGAGGGTGAATGTTCGACATGTGAATGACAGCGTGAATAGTTGTATGTTTTTCTACGGCATGTGGATGAGAGGGTGAATCCTTGTTTGCCCCCATGTGGCATGTGAAGGACAGGGTGAATGGTTGTATGTCTCTCTATGGTGTGTGAATGAGAGGGTGAATCATGTAAGTCTCTGTATGACATGTAAATGACAGGATGAATTATTGTACGTCTCTATGGCGTCAGAATTAGAGTTAATGGTTGTAAGCTTTTATATAGTGTGTGAAGGAGAGGGTGAATGGTTGTATGTCTCACAACGGTGTGTGAATGAGAGGGTGAATCATGTAAGTTACTTTACGACAAGTGAATGTGTGGTCGCCTCTATATGACATGCGGATGAGAGAGTGAATAGTTGTGTGTCTAGTAAATAAGAGGGTGAATCACGTAAGTCTCTATAGATCACATGAATGAGAGGGCGAATGTTCGACTTGTGAATGACAGCATGAGTAGTTGTATGTTTTTCTACGGCATGTGGATGAGAGGGTGAATGGTTGTATGTCTCTCTATGGTGTGTGAATGAGAGGGTGAATCATGTAAGTCTCTGTAGCTTTTATATAGTTTGTGAATGAGAGGGTGAATCCTTGTTCATGCCTATGTGACATGAATAAGAGGGTGAATGGTTGTATGTCTCTCTATGGCGTGTGAACGAGAGGGTGAATGTTCGACATGTGAATGACAGCATGAATTGTTGTATGTTTTTCTATGGCGTGTGGGTGAGAGGGTGAATGATTGTATGTTACGATATGATGCATCAGAAGTTGGATGGTCGTGTCTAAAGATGTGAATGAATGAGAGGGTGAATGACAGGATGAATCATTGTACGTCTTTATGGTGTCAGAATGAGAGGATGAATGGTTGCATGTCTCGCTACAGTGTGTGAATGACAGGATGAATCATGTAAGTCTCTGTATGACGTGTAAATGACAGGATGAATCATTGTATCTCTCTGTGGCGTCAGAATTGGAGTGAATGGTTGTAAGCTTTTACATAGTGTGTGAATGAGAGGGTGAATCCTTGTTCATACCTATGTGGCATGAATGAGAGGGTGAATGGTTGTATGTTACGATATGATGTCGTGTCTAAAGATGTGAATGAATGACAGGATGAATCGTTGTACGTCTTTATGGTGTCAGAATGAGAGGATGAATGGTTGTATGTCTATACGTGTGTGTGTGTGTGTGTGTGTGAATGAGTGAATGGCTGTATGTTAGGATGATGTGTGAGAAAGTGTCAGGTCGTGTCTAGAGATGTGAATGAGTGAGCGAGTGTTTGCATCCGTCCATGTGAGGTGTGAATGAGAGGGTGAACATTTATGTGCGTCCACACGAGTCCAAGGCATGAATGAATGAATTGGATAAATCAGTCAGCTGGTCAGAAGTCAAGATGCTTCCCGTCCCCTGAACCCCGTCTCTGGCCGTCAAACCGCTAACCTTTTCGGAGGGAAGAGCTAATTGGCGGATTCATTCCTTTTCTCCGTCCCTGTTTCCGCTCTCCGGTTTAAACTCCGTCTGTGTTCGCCGTCATCCGTCTCCTCGGTGCGCTCATTACCGCGGAACGCCGCCGTGTCGTTAATTAAACCTGAGCGCGGCGGCGAGCCGGCCGGGGGAGGCCGCTGTGTTCGCCGGGGGGGGAATCACCATGGAAACGGCTGCCGCAAAACACTTTGCAATGTATGGTTATTAAACCAAGAGCTTTTCCAGCATCGCCAACCAGGAAGTAACTCATTCACAAAACACACACACACACACACACACACACACACAAATAGTATCTCATTTTAAAGCTGATGTGCCGTCCTTATTTGGAAATGGTCTCCACTTAGAGTTTCAAAACGCTTTACACAAATTGCGTTCACCCTCGGTGTCATGGCGACGCAGCACTTAGAGCTTCCTCCTCACAGCAGAAGGTCCCTGCTTGGATTCCACCCGGGTTCCTTCCTGTGTGGAGCCTCCATGTTCTCCCCATGTCTGCGAGGGGTTCCTCAGGGTTCTCCATCTGCAGGAGCTCCACTGGAGACCCTATGTTGTCCAGGTGTGTGAACGGTTGAACGTCTCTATATGAAGATGGAGTAATCAATTCACCCATGACACACCCATGACATGCCAAGCGCTAACTGCAACCGTGTGTGTGTGTGTGTGTGTGTGTGTGTGTGTAGTCACTGCAGAAAGACACCAGTGTGAGACGAAATGTTTGGTCAGGCTTGGATGTGAGGTGAACCTTCATAGAAGGTCCATGAGAAATGTCTCCATGATAAACTTTATGGAGTTCAAAGCTGCGATGCTGGATCATCTGTTCTGAGATGGTTCCTCCAGCAACACCTCCACTGCTGCTTTGGACCACAACCCTCACCAGGAGGCAGCTGATCTCACACCTTCACCTTCACCTTCACCTTCAGCCTCCTCCTCACCCTGCGGTTCCTCAGCCTTGTCCAGGTGCAAAGGGAAGGTGAGGGAAGAGAACAGGGCCGAGAAGTGACAGAGGCATCAGGATGGAACGGAGCGCTGCACCTCCCAAGTTCCCCTTCAGCTGTCACTGCACACACACACACACACACACACACACACACACAGGTTGGAAAGCAGACAAACACCTTGTGCCTAAGTCGCTGTCCTTTACCTTGCAGAGTGAACCTGACACTGACATTAGACACCAATACAAAGGCTGTTGTTTGAGATAATAAACACACACACACACACACACACCTACACGCATACACACACACACACACACAATATATATGTTTATATCTTCCTCTAGGCCTCCAAATCAAGCATGCATCTACCAGTACATTCACTATCCCTCCTCTGTACATGATCAATCATCTCAGTCTGATAATAATATTATTTTGTATAATATTTATATATAATACATATAAAGTTGGCTGTTTGTGGCTCACTTTGTAGAGCAGGCATCTCTCCAACCTGAAAGTTGTATTCCCCGGACTCTGCCGATGTGCCCTTAGGCAAGGCAAGCAAGGCATTAAATAAATAGATATAGATTTAGATATAGATATAGACATTATATAGACATTATTCACTCACCTACTTGACTTATATATGAACTTGAGTGCCATCCCATCCCTGATCCATAGGGTTCAATATGAGGTGGATCCAGCCTTTGCATCTAGAACTGCTTCAGCTCTTCTGGGAAGGCCGACCACAAGCTTCAGGAGTTTTTGTCCCTTCGTCCAGAAGATGTTGGTGGAGAAGGCCTGGCTCTCAGGCTCCGCTCTCATTCATCCCAAAGGTGTCGTATGGGGTTGAGGTCAGGAGGTCAGGAGGTCAGGAGGTCAGGAGGTCAGGAGGTCAGACTCCGCCCTCCATGACTTGATGGTTCTTGCTTTGTGCACTGGTGCACAGCCATGTTGGAAAAGGAAGGTTGTTAGCATGGAATGGTCCAAAATGTCTCGGTATGTTGAAGCTCTCAGAGTTCCGTTGGCTGGAACTGAGGGGCCCAAAACAAGGTCGCACCAGAATCCCATCTCCTCCACCACCTTCACACTTGGCACAATGTGGTCAGACAAGTAGCGTTCTCCCGGCGACCTCCGAACCCGGACTCGTCCATCCGATTGCCAGATGGAGAAGTGTCTCCGCCGCTCTCGAGTCCGGTGTCGGCGTGCTTTCCGCCGCCGTATCCCACGTTTCCTGTTGCACCGGGTGACGCCTGGCTGGGACGCAGCCGCTCCGCCTTGGAAACCCCTTCTACCAAGCTCCGCGCACCGTTCTTCCGCTCATCCGAAGGCCGGGTGGAGGTCGGACGTCCGTGGTCGTCGATTCTGCGGAAAGTCGCCGACCTCTTGGCGCGGCGCGCCTCAGCGTCTCGTCGGGTTACGTGGCCAAACGCTCGGCGGCTGAGTCGCCGTCGTCCTCAAACGCTTCCACGATCTTCTAATCCAGCTGACCTTCGACCGTGGAATATTCAGGAGATGCTGGATTTGTGGCACGGGTGGCGTCCGATCATCCTATCACAGCTCTAGCTGGAGTTCACTGAGCTCCTGAGAGCGACACGTTCTTTCACCAATGTTTGTAAAATCGGTCTGCATGCTTGGTTTTACACACCTGTGGCCGTGGAAGTGATTGGAAGACCCATGATTTGGACGGTGAGCCGATACTTTTGGCCACATAGCGTATGTGTGTGTGTGTTTGCTTATCTTGCTTGATGTCAAGACAGGCGTTCTAGAAAATGAATGAATGAATGAGGAGCGTGTCACTCTTTGTCTAAATGGCCGATGCACCTGCAGTCGTGTTCGACTCTGTTGTTACAAACAGACGGCGGGCGGCGCTCATATCGCCGTTTTCACTCCGTCATAAATATTCACAATTTCCGACGCCGTTCCTCATTCAGACTCCGGCGAAGAAGGAAAAAAAGCTCCTTAAGGCCTCCGGCTGCATATTGACTGGCCGAATCAATAGTGCGTCGCTGTCTTGGGCCGCGCAGATGTGGGATCTGAACACAATATCGGGCAGATAAAAGCTGAGTGCACTATGGAGACCCTGCTGAAAAGGGCCCTCCAGTGTCCTGATCTATCACACTCAAGGGCGGCTATGAAAACATCATCAAACACAGATCTTCAGCTCTTAAATGCCACGGGGAAATATTGTTGATGTTGCGGAATGATAGCCGTGCGCGCGTGCGTGTCCCTCCCCAGGTTGTTTCCAGCTCAAAAGCCATTTGCATTTTATTTTATTCCGTCCGTCGTTGACGAGAGGGGGAAAAAAAGCACATCATTAATATTCAAATGTATTTTTTTTTGTTATTAATATGGATAACAACCAACAATCTGTGCGGCAGCGGAGCCACCTTTGTATCATTACCGTGATTTTAATTGTCCGTTTTCAGAAATACGACATCATAAAAACAAATGATTCATTAAAGCAGGGAATGAATGCGGCGCTATTTGGCGGCTGAATAGCCACCGGTGTTTTGTCGGTACCTTTAACCTCACACACACACACACACACACACACATCTGAGCCAGACAGATAAAGCTGTTTAATATAGAGGACCTAATGGCATCTTCAGGGGCAGCCACGCCATCACATATGCCAGATAAACAGCCTAATAAACCTGCCATGCCAAGTCACTGTTAGATAGCTCTTCCAGGGCATTGTTTGTTTCTTCTGTGTGTGTGTGTGTGTGTGTGTGTGTGTGTGTGTGTGTGTGTTTTTGGACCGGCCTTCCTTGTTGTCCCGACCCCACGTTATGGAAATCGTTAAATATCTGGTCGGTGGTGACTGACGTCTCCTGAGGACGAGATCCTGGGCTCCTCGTCAGTTGTACCCACCATTTTTTTAGTTTGTTGAAACCCAAAAATATTAATCTTATAAAGATGCACTTCTCTGCTTTAGTCGGTTTTAATTATCAATAGAAGTTGATGTCGTATTATTAGTATGATTATAATTATTGATGTGAGGGCGAATGGCTTGTGTGTCTCTATATGACATGTGAATGAGAGGGTGAATGGTTTAAATCAAATAAAAGAAAATTAAAAAACAGAGGGCAGAATGGAGCAACTAGCGCAAAGAGTATTTGTCCATTTGTGTGATTTATGGGTGAATAGTTTTCATAATTGTAATTAGATCAAGCAATTTTCACGCACAGTGATTATGCTTAGGTGTAGCGCTGCCTAGCAAACAGGATGATAAGAAAAAGTTTCAGTTTAAATGAAAATAAATTTTAAAAGTCAGGTGGTGCAAAGAGTATTTGTCCATTTCTGTGATTTCTGTCCATATATGACGTGTAAATAGTTTTAAGAATCCTAATCTGATCAATACGTTTCACATACAAGGAATATGCTGTGTTGTCGTGCTACCTAGCAAAAAAAAAAAAATAGAATGATTAAAAATAAATCAATTTAAAAAAAAATAATGTAAAAAAAATAATGTGGTGCAAAGAGTATTTGTCCATTTCTGTCCATATATGACATGTAAATAGTCTTAAGAATCCTAATGTGATCAATACGTTTCACATACAAGGAATATGCTGTGTTGTCGTGCTACCTAGCAAAAAAAAAAAAAAAATAGAATGATTAAAAATAAATCAATTTAAAACAAAGGAATGCAAAAAAAAATAATGTGGTGCAAAAGAGTATTTGTCCATCGATGTGTCTCCAGCCGGTGAACATTTTTTTTTTTTTTCACCTTTATGGTATTATACAAATGGAGGCTCTCAGCAAATGCTCTCTATGTAATTTTCCGCTCACCTGCTACCTTTCCAGGGCAAGTATGGAAAAAAAAAATAAAGGATGGGCTCTGCTACTCAGCGATTCCTATGTTTTATGAATGGTGTTGTACTGTGTGTGTGTGTGTGTGTGTGTGTGTTTGCGCATGTGTTTGTCCACAAACGGCAGTAACAGGGTCATGGCCAGTGGGCCAGGTAATGACTCTCCTACCAGCTCCTCCATGTGGACTTCTGCTCTGTGGACCACCACTCTTAATGATAGCACGGCAAGGCACTCTGCCCATGTGTGTGTGTGTGTGTGTGTGTGTGACTGCAGGCATGGCTGTGTTCACGAGTGGAAATTTAGCCAGGCCGGATGTAGATGTGTGTCATTTCAGCTAAATCGGGGCGACACAGCTCGGCGGTGCTGCGGTAGCAAAAGCATCCCGGGGCTATTAGTATGTATAGGATCCCATAGTGTCTGATGATGCATGGACGCCGTTGTAATTGGGTTTCAGCCCAACTAGAGCGCCTTTATGTTGCGTATTGATTTAGCAAACACAGGAAACCCCGGTCGCATCGCGCCCGAGCAACACGCACCCGAGATAACCGCGTTTTAAAAAACCTCCCGTTTGGCGTCGGGAAATGAAAAACGGGACGTGAGGCTTTTTTTCGCGTGCGCTCTTCTGCATTCGCACCCGAGTGTTTATTCCCACGAGCGCTTGATGGAGCCGAGGATTGCTCGATCTCGGCTTTGAGAGAATTTAATAGATCTCGTTTCCCCGCCCGCTTGACCTTCTCGGGTCTGGCATTAGATATGCATTAGACCCGCGGCTTCCTGTCTGCAAGGGCTCACACCTGAATCCACTCTGGTATTACACCTCCAAAATATCATAAATATAGAAACAGAGCCCTCGTTTGATTCCCGGCTGCATATCCCCGCCGTCGGTCCTGAAGATCCAGTAGGCGTCCCTCCGATGGCGACGTTCCATTCTGGCAAGACGGCGACCCCTCGGTCCTGGTCATCCAACGCAGGGATTTCCTGTATTTACATAAAGCTATTGTCGCATTGTTTTAGCGATTAGCACGTGGCTGTTAGCGCTCCCTCCAAACCCTCATGGCTATACAGTCATAGACAAAGGTTTTGAGAGTGACACAACCACAGAAACATCTGGCAAACTCCTGAAAACTCTGAAGGAACAGCCTTTGTGAAAGTGTCCTTCTCAAAACTTCTGGCCAGGACTTTAGATAACACTCTTCTATCGCGCTGGTCGAGGCAAAAGGCCGCCGGCACTATTTTTTTTTTTTTTCATTTAATCTGTGAATTTTAGTTTGAATCATTTACATTTTCAACCATTTCTTTCTTCTTCTTCATTTCCTTTGGGCTTTTCCCTTCAAGGGGTCTCCACAGGGAATCCACATTCTCCATCAAACCCTGTTCTCTGTAGAACCTGGAGGAACATGGACTCCACACAGGAGCTTCTTGCTGATAGGCTGGAAGGGCTAAACACTGCACCACCATTCCCAACTTTGACCTTCTCATCATTAGCATCGGTCAGTTTTACTTGCTGTTGGAAACATCTGATCCACATGGTAACCCTGAGGACACTTTTGAGAATTGGAGGATCAAAGGTCTTTCATTGCTGATATTTTTACAAACATACACTCCGGGGGTCACCACTGAAAATCAACCCTCTCCATCTAAACCCTATTTTCTGGATCCTCCTCTCACACCAACTCACTTCATATCCTCTCTTACGACGTCCATAAATCTTCTCTTTGGTCTTCTTCTAGACGTCCTGCCGGGCAACTCCACCTTCAGCAACCTTCCTCCCAGATCTTCACCATGGTTTGGACATGAACCCCTGTTCATATCCAAACCATCTCGGTCATCGCTTTGTCTCGGTCATACATGTCCTGCACCCCTGTGACAAAGTCTTCTTTTACTTTGGTCTTTTCCCTCAAGGGTCTCCACAGCAAATCCACCTTCTCCATCTAACCCTGTTCTCTGGATCTTCCTCTCTCACACCAACTACCTTCATATCCTCTTTCACCACCTCATAAATCTTCTCTTCGGTCTTCCTCTAGACCTCCAGTTCCACCATCCGTCGACCAAAATATCCACCATCCCTCCCCTGTACAAAACCCAACCACCCCAGTCTGGCTTCTCTGACCTTCTCTCCAAAACATGTCTGCGGAGGTTCTCAATGTTCTAGGTCATCGTGAATGCTTGTCGAAATCTGCTTGTCTTGGCAACTGGACTTGAATGTCTTCACTTGAAGACATTTCACCCCTCCTCGAGTTCCGCAACTCCCCACAGGTCATTAGAAGCCTCTGGGATGAAGGCTGAAATGTCTTCAAGTGAAGAAATTCAACTCCAGTTGCCGAGACAAGAAGATTTCGACAAGCATTCACCATGACCTGGAAGACTGAGAACCTCTCGAGATCCTAACATGAGCCTGACGGACTCATTCCTGATCCTCTCCATCCTGGCCACTCCCAAAGAGAACCTCCACATCTTCATCTCTGCAACCTCCAGCTCTGCCTCATGTCTTTTGGTCATTGTTTCTGTTTGTAGATCATCTCACCGGGGTCTCCTCCTTTCCTTTCAACAGTTCGAACCATTTGAATTCTCAAAATGTCAAAGGTCTGGTTGTGAAAGAGCAGGATCTACCGTGCTTCAACATGCTTCAGTGGTACGGTCCATAACGCTGCCTCGTAGGGCGCTTCATTCCCTTGGAAATAATTTATTTGAAATCAAGCGGGTGGAAATTTGTGTTTGCTTTTCGCTAATTTTCCTGAAAAGAAAATAAGAGACTTTTTCAGCAACTGATGGTTTATCGCTCGAAAACAAACCCCTTGTTATAATAATGCATTCTCCTCCATTGGTATGGAGATGTCGTGACCTTCTGGGGGCGTCCACCGTTCTTCCTTTTATCCCTCCCGTTGATCGCGCCTCTGCTTTTGTTCGTTGGCGACGGAAGGGCGCGATCATCTCGTATCGTCGGCGACGCCGTCAATTAAATCATCAAAGGGGCTTAATGACGCACATTGTGCGAAGGAAATGCATTTGCCGCAATCACGGCGGGTCGTGAATGGAGGCGACGGCCTCGCCGGCGACCGTCGCAAAGGCAGGGATCTGCCTCCCTCCGTCCCTCCGTCCCTCCCTCGCTCTCCAGGCTCTAATTGTTCCACCTTATCAAAGGCAGAGAGAAACAAGAGTGCAGATTAGTTTTCCATTCAAGGCCGGTCTAATCCTTTCGGGCTCATCCTCTCGCAATGTGTCGTCGCCAGTCAGTCAGACGATTCTCCACAATGGCGCCGTTTACCCTCCCGGGGAAGCGGATGTCGGACATCTAATTCCTCCGGTTTCCCTCCCGGCGAGGCCGGCCAGGAACGCCGTTTCAGATCTTCGATGTTTGTGTTTGACTCCGCGTTCCATCGTTCCGCGGTTTTACTTCGCGGGCGTCCGAAACGGTCGTATCGCTAAGTGATGGGCAAATGTTACAGAATGAACGAGCAGACACGTAAAGCTAAGCTATCTGAAGCCTGATCCTGCTCGGCGATTAACCGATCGTCAGCGTGAAGAAAGCGGGCGAGATGATTTCGACAGGAACTCTCCGTGACGTGGATGACTGAGAACCTCCACGGACGATATCGCCGTTCTTTATTGCATCCTGTGTGTGTTGTGGAATTAATGACTTTCAGCCGTGCTTGTCTGAGGACCTGGGATTCCTGAAGAAAAGCCATAAAATTCATCATTTTCCGTGCGGCTGTGAGACGGAGGAGGACGGCATTTACCGCCACCGAGTCAAGCACGGGGTTCCTCTGGGTTCCTCCGGGTTCCTCTGGGTTCCTCTGGGCTCCTCCAGGTTCCTCTGGTTCCTCTGGGTTCCTCCGGGTTCCTCTGGGTTCCTTCGGGTTCCTCCAGGTTCCTCCGGGTTCCTCCAGGTTCCTCTGGGTTCCTCCGGGTTCCTCTGGGTTCCTTCGGGTTCCTCCAGGTTCCTCCGGGTTCCTCCAGGTTCCTCTGGGTTCCTCCGGGTTCCTCCAGGTTCCTCCGGGTTCCTCCAGGTTCCTCCGGGTTCCTTTGGGTTCCTCCGGGTTCCTCCGGGTTCCTCTGGGTTCCTCCAGGTTCCAAACACATGCAGGACCTGAAGTGCAGACCCTGCATCAACCGAAGGACCACCAGGACCTCGAGTGGACGATTAATGAATGAATTCCTGTCAGCATCACCAGCTGTGTGATGGTTTTCAGAATCCGGTCTCCGGATGCGGTGGGTGGAAGTGTTCCACAATCTCCATATTTGTCAACGTGTGTGTGTGTGTGTGTGTGTGTGTGTGTGTGTGTGTTTGCCCGGGCAATGCGCTCTTATTAAATCAGCGCTAAAAGAAAAGGAGGCAGGAGCAAAACAGCGTCTCAAAGGAACCTGGAGCCATTAAACCTCCACTCCAAGCATCTTAGCCCTGAAAGAGGCACAGAAAGCCAACAATGGCCGCCTTCCTTTAAATCCCGCGTTCTTTCTTCTCCAAGCCCTCCTTCACGGACTCTCCAGCCGTCCTCCTGCTCCGTCCTTCTCCGCGACTGATTATTTCTCTTTTCCCTTCTGGGCCGCTTAACTCCACAATGCTGATGTCAGAGCGGCATCGGCCACCTCCAAAGTCTTTCAGACCTTCATTACGACCTCCTCCTTTCACTGCATTCCTCTGGTCACTCCACGGGTTTTTAATTGGACAGCCCGTTTATCGCGCCTACGTGTGTGTGTGTGTGTGTGTGTGTGTGTGTGTGTGTGTGTGTGTGTGTGTGTGCGGGCCGCTCGGTTTTGAATGTTTAATTTTGCCGTCACTCTCAGAAATGTTTGCTCCGGCTGATTTGGCAGCTCTCTTCTTATCGCCGCTTACAAACCCATTTAGATCTTGGGATTACGGGGGAGGAAGGGGAGGTTCGTCGTCGACTTTGGTTTTTTGTCGTGACGTGAAATCGCGTAATAATCGCGTCCAACGCCGATGTTCTTACCGCGGAAGAGGCCTCCTGAAGGTGCTTTTTGTTCCCGCTGGATTCCTCGTCGCACAAAGGATGCGATTCTTCCCGCGGAAACAGCGGCGCGTCCGCCGGGATCAGAAAAACCCCAAACCCGGCCATTAAGACGGCCGTGCCGGACCTCCGTCCGCCGTCCGCCGGCTCTGCTTTCACATATAGAACAAGCCTTGTTTTCAACGCCGGCCCCCGGGGGGGGAGGCGCCGTCCACCAGATACTGTAACTTGGAAAACGTCGCGGAGGAAATACGATAAACGCGGCTAACAAGCTACATGTAACCAACAGGTGGTGACGGCGAAGCCGGGGTCGGGTTGCAAGCGGTGTGTGTGTTTGCCGTCGCTGAATAACCCCCTCTTGTGTCCGCCCTCCTCCCAGGTGCACCAGGAAGGAGAAATGCGAGCGTTCGGCGGAGCCACGCCGCTTTGCGTCGGACATCAAGCAGTGTGTGCGTCTGAGCGTTCACCCCAACAACATCTCCGTGTCCCAGTTCAGCGTCACGGTGAGTGGACGCGCCGCACAACACCTGCTCTGCGCTCCCGACACTGAAGTTTGTATTCTTGGATTGGATTCTTACAAAAACATGGAGTAAAGCAGTGTTTGACAACAACATGAGAGGGTTCGGCATCAAATTATATACATTTTCGAGTCACAAGGTGTCAAATCCCATCGCGCTGGTCCGAGCATTTGGTGAAAACGGTTCAAAGCGTGCTTGTTTCTTTCATTTTCCCGATTCCGCAAGGAAAACTGTGCACTAAAAAAAGAGCTTCCACTCAGGTGAGCTGGGATTCACGTGGCTCCGAATCCCAGCTCTCGGAAACACTGGGTCTTAGCGGTGCGGGAACCTCGGACGGTAGATCCCCGGCAGTAGATCAAGCCACGCCGACGACAGAGTCCAGGGACCAAGGAGAAGATCGGGGTGACTGTCACGCCCTGATGAAGAGCGGGAGGAAAGAGAGCGTAGAATCCTGGGATCCCGGCAGAGCGAGCCTACGGCTGCATCTCCGGGGGCTAGCTTAGCGCTAACTGTAAGCTTCCTCCAAAAAGGAAGTTTCTCTCAAAGAAAGAGGGTGTCGGACTCCGAACCTGGACATTCACAGAAACTGACAAAAGTCTACATTCCTGGGATCGTCGTGAAGTGTTTTTGGCACTTTTCTTTCAAGCTAGCAAGGTGTTATATTTCATTTAATTCCTTTTTGTTTTGTTTTCTGCTCCCTCTGGAGGGTTGCATGTATCCAAACTGATGATTGGACATATTGTTTTCTCACATCACCGCAGTGAGAACATCTGAATGGGTCGTTCCCGGGATGGATCTGGCGTGGCGGATGACGGCGACACACACACACACACACACACACACACTGGAGCATAGTGTGTAACACGATGTAATTATGGTGTAGAAAGTGATTAGTATTCAGTGTCGACTCCATAATCCAGCTTTGAGCAACTTTCCCGCCTGCCAACGCGCACCCTTCAGATACTGCCCTCGCAGAGTCGTGTTCGGCCGACTCGTGTCAACAATCATCAAGAGGACCCCACTTTAGCTCGCCGCGCTCGCCGCGTCTTCTGGCGGACAATCTATACGAGCGGAGCCGGCAGATGCGAAGTGTTTGGATACGAGGGGACGAGCCGTCGGAGCGCCGCTGAACCAACAGCGTGGCCGTCATGTCGGATGGATTGCTGTATTTGGACTCACGACGGAGCTTTGTCTGATGGTTAGCCGTCCATTCCCGGCCCGCTGCGTCGGACAGAAGGTCTCGCCCGAGCAAGATAAACGTTTATGATAAACGAGAAGGTTGTTTTGCAAAATGAGACCCATCACAGGTCATTTATACCGCAACCTCCACGACAAGAAACGGGAAAACCGATGATTTCCTCCCGTTTGAGGGTCAGATCCGTCCATCCGTCTTCTTGTCTCGGCAACTAGACTTGAATTTCTTGACTTAAAGGTGTTTCAGCCGTCATCCAGGTTGAGAGTCTTTTTGAAGAAGCTTGAGCTAAAGGGGCTGTTATGCTAACGGAGTCGTCAAAGCTAAAGCTAAAGTCAAAGCTAAACAAAGGAGTGAAATCTGTTGGATCTCATGAACTGAGGCTCATGTGGACGTTACCAGAGGCTGCTTCTGCTGGTGGATCTTTCCTGGTTGTTTGGAGGGTGCAGAAGGTCCTGGTCCTTCTTGGGATTGATCTACGTTTGTGAAAGGTTGTATCTGAGCCCCTCCTCCGTGCACAGATGGTCTTTCTGTTTGGACGAAGATAGCTTCTTTGACTCTTCTCTCCAACCATCTTTCTTCTCTGGACAGAAGACGGACATTGATGTCTTCAAATGAATGTCCTTCGGTCGTCCTGAAGTGATGGTTCTCCTGTTTGTGCAGAGGTTGTTTTTATTAAGTGTATATCTGGAAACTCCCTGTAGATCCTTAGAGGTGAAGACGCCTCTTGGGTGAGGGGTGAAAACATCTTCAAGTGAAGAATTTCAAGTCCAGTTGTCGAGACAAGAAGATTTCCACAAGAATTCATCGTGACCTGGATGTCTGAGAACCTCCACATCCATCTTCTGCCACTGATCCGTGGAGGCTCTCAAGGGACGCAGGTCTTCTGGGGAATCCAGAGGCGCTCACAGTCCAGCTGAGGGACAAAGTCCCGGTGCCTCCTGCCAGGAACATCTCAGCAGATGCTGGAGCCACCTCATCTGGCCCCTCCTGGGGGACCCATGAACCTCACCTACTTTGGGGTGATCTGGTTGCCACATGTTAGATGTTCTGGAGATAAAGTCACACTGAGATGGTGGAGACAAAGATCTGCGTCGAAGGATGCTGAGGCTGGTGGAGGTCCAGATGAAGACCAGCGAATAGATAGATAGATAGATAGATAGATAGATAGATAGATAGATAGATAGATAGATAGATAGATAGAGAGATAAGCTGGACATCTGGAGCAGACAGGTGTCCCTCAAGTGCAGAGTTCCATGATGATCTAGAAGGACTTCTTCAGACTCATTATTCACCTGCGGTTCCCATCCCACAGGTGAGGAGCGTTAGCATTAGTGTAGCGTTAGCGTTAGCGTAGCGTTAGCGTAGCGCCGTTCGAGGTCCTGCTTCCCATTAAATGGAGGTTTGGAAAATGGCCTCAGATGATCTTCTTTAAGGTCAAGCCTGAATGACTTGTCCTCCATCTGTGAGGGGTCACGCAAGAGGTGTTGACTCTGAGTTACATGTCTGCATTACTCTAATGATATTCATTGACTCTGTGTGTGTGTGTGTGTGTGTGTGTGTGTGTGTGTGTGTGAGACGTGGCTCAACCCTGAGCTTCCAGAGAGTTTAACCTTTTCCCAGTGAGCAAGTTTTACCCAGAGGCTAAAGCACACGCCTCCCATCCAGCTAATTGTGGGGCAGAGGTGTCGGCCAGATAGACAGAGGCTCCTCCTTGACCTTTACGATATTAAATATTTGTTTGGAAGATACGCCGAGGTCCTCCCAAGTAGGAAGAGACCCCTCGCCGTCGAGAACAAACGCCGTCATCCTTAGAAATTGCCATTTTATCGTTCTGATTCACGGTTTGTCCGGTGTCCGATGCCTCTGGATGTAAATCTCCACGGTCGCCCGCAGCGTGCAGTCGCTCGATGCCCTTCAGGAGGTCCAAGAACCCCTCGGGCAGATGCTCATTGCAGACGGCAACGTTTAGAAGAACTATCTTGGTGCGCGGCGGACCTGAGAAGTTGTAGTACGCATGCCGGGCCAGTAGAGGGCAGTGTGATTTAGTGATGACCTGAACCATACATGTTTGGAGACACTTCCTGTCTGGTGGACATTTTGGTTATGGTCCACCACACATGCGAGGTATGACACTGCAAGCTTAGCTAGGTTTTTTTTTCAGCTGTTTTTTGCTTCTGTAGACACACAGCCACAACACAACTAAGTTTTTGGCGTTTTGAAACTTAATGACTCCTTCAGTGCTGAACGGCATCTGAGATTCAGCTTCTTGTGTCTGCATTCTCACATTTTGGGTCACCACTCAGACCTCCGAGGCTTAGATGATGGTTTGGAGACAAAGCGCTGATTTGTGGTTCAGCTCCTCTTCCACGGCAGATGATTTCACTGAAGTCACCCCCTTTTTCTCCACCGGAGAACCCAGACCTTCGAAGTGGAGTCGATGACTCCGTTGTCGAAACTCGGGATGGAAAGATGATCGTCGGTCGGCTGAAGGCAAGTAGAATGACGGTTTGTCGGATGGATCCTGAAGCAGAGGAGGTCACCTCTCCGGAAAGTGCGGAGAGGTTGTTTCTGCACGGCAGGTTTTGGTGGAGATGATCCTGGAGAAGGAGGTGAAGGAGGCGGGTCAAGCTCAGCTCAAACCAGCTGCTCCGTAGCTTCAGGAGGACATATCTGTGCAGTGGACGCTTCTGGTAGCACGTCCGCAAAAAAATCGACAAATCCAGAGATGGGGACGGTGACTCAGAGGACTTTGTGGGAGATGAATGCGAAAGTTGAATATCTGCTCGCTTTCTTTTCATTAAACAGCAATATAAAAACAGTGCAGGTCAGCCTTTCTCCGCTGCTGAGGTAGCTTTCATCAGCGGAGCGGACGTGCCACGTTCTACATCGGCTGCCGGGCCGAGCACCTCGGGCGGACACACTTTCCCATCAATATGTATATTCTGGTTCGCGACCTCCGCTCGGCTTCACGCCGGCCCTCTCGTCGTCCTCGAGGACGTCGCCTTTTGTTTTTTCCCAGCCGAGGCTGCTCTCCCGGGTTCTCATCTCCAACCATCTCCGCCCTTGCCCTTTGCCTCCCTCGCCCGTCCACGCCGGCCTTTCCTTCTCCGTTTCGTTTAAGCCGTGTTTCCTCCGTGCGCGAGATGCAAAGATCAGGCCGGCCCGTCAATTCCAGGAGGCGTCGGAGAAGATGTCAAAGAGAGCGATGCGGTGATGGGATATTAGAAAGTCGCCGTTTTCCACCGGAGCCGCCAGACGGCTCGGCGCTCGTTTAAAAGTATCCACGCGAGCGGACCTTCCTCTGGACGAGGCTCTTCACCCCGCGGTCGGGCTTTCCCTCAACACGGTTGGGTCACGTTGTCCCCTGAAGACCGCCCGTCTTCCTGAATGATCTGATGTTTGCACAAAGCAGTCTGGAGATCTGTTTTAGCCCACGGCCGCTCTCTGGAGAAGACAGGAGGCAGCAGAGGTGAAGATGGAGGACGGAGAAGATCGGGAAGGAGTCCGTCCAGCACCTGATGGTCCTTCTGGAGATTAAGTCACACTGAGATGGTTCGGTGAAGATCTGGGTTCGGCCAGGAGATTCATGGATGGAAGAAGGGAAAGAGCGCAGGAAGTTGGCTGGTGTGTGAGAAGAGAGGATGGAGGCAGATGATTGGCTGTGATAACCCCTGCAGGGAGCAGCCTGAGGGAGAAGAAGATATCATTTATCCGTGTCTCGACATCAAGCGCAATTTCGAGATCATCCGTCAAACATTCGTCGGCGCGAGATTGGAGGTTTATTGAGTCGACGTCTTTCCGCGCTTCCTCTCCGCAGCTGGTGTTGGAGGCTCACAACGTCCCGGAGCTTTCCGCCGGGGTCAACTGCACCTTCGAAGACCTGGCCGAGATGAACGGGCTGGTGGAGGGGAACCGGATCAGATGCTCCTCACCTGCCGAGAAGGAGATGCCACGCATCGTGGTCGACAAAGGTAAGGGCGGACGCCGAAAAGCATCCGGACGTCCGGTGGGGGCACCAAATCGAGGACCTTCCTGATCTTTGTACCCACCATGAGGACCACCTGGGGGGTTCAGTGCCCAAGGACACTCCCTATCCAAAAGTTGCTCCACCTAGCAACTAACTATCGCAATAATGATCACGATTGACAAGTATCCCAATCACCGTCGCACCAAAACAAGAGGCGTCCGAGTTCCGTGCACAGCGACGGCTTTTCTGCAGATTCATCTTTAATCCAGGTTCTGCCCTACCTCTAATCCAGAACCACCAATAATCCTCCGCCGTCATCGGGGCCACATATTTTCCTCAGAAGAAACTGTTGACTTTTTTTTTATTTTATGTATAGCGCTCATTAGACGGCGCTGGGCTGAGGGGAGGAGGGCGAGGCGCAGGAGGGAAGGGAAGGGAAGGGAAGGGAAGGGAAGGGAAGGATAGATGGTGTCAGCAGGCTTCAAGGTAACATTTAGGTGTCCTAATTAGGACAGATCCATTGTCGGCGCCGCTTTACCGTGATTGATGAATGATTCCCCCTTTGTTAGAGAGATGGAGGGAGACTTGAGGGAGAAGACGGAGTCGGCGTGAGAGGAGGCGCAGTGACCTGAGTGTCGGTGGAGAACAGCGAGGAGAAAGCGAGAGGGTTGGATGCGTGGATGAATTAAACATGAACTCCTTCATTAGGGCCAGACAAAAGGACACACCACATACAGATGAGGCACACACACACCTTACTTTTCAAAACACACACCTTTCAAAGAGAATATTTTCCTTTCGGAGTGAACGCCGAGCTTTTATTCTATTTTATTTATCTATTTTTTTTTTCCCACTCCTGTAAGCCAGCGAGGAAAGGGGAGGATTGATTAACAAGACTGTCCTTCTGAGATCCTCCCGATGCCGCAGTAACAGGCTCGCGTCCTGAAGCAAACCTCCGACCCCGTCCGGTTCGGAGGATGAAGATGTCCCGGCGGCTTCCGCGACCGCGGCGGCGGCGCCCGATCGTGACTTTGCGCTCGTCCGAAGCGACCCCCGCGAATCCGGAGGCAGATCGTCGCTTCGATTCTGCCTCCCGTCGCACCCCGAAGAACAACTCTTGACTGCGACTGGCTTCTCCGCAGGGGACCACCAGATCGTTCAGCTCTATCTCAAGTCCAAGGAGACGGGCCTGGCCTTCGCAAACACCAGCTTTGTTTTCTACAACTGCAGCGTGCACAAGTCGTAAGTACAAATATATATTTTCTATTTCACCCTAAAGGCGCGACCACGCCTTGGAAGTCCTTTCTGCATTCGAGCATACCGTTCCTTCTGACTCTTCGGTGTCACCGAGCTAACGCTAACTCCGTGTCCGTCCGTGCTCTTCCAGGTGCCTGTCGTGCGTGAGCAGCCCCTACCAGTGCCACTGGTGTAAATACAGACACGACTGCACCCACGATCCTCGCACCTGTTCTTTCCAAGAGGGACGAGTCAAGAAGCCGGAGGTAAGTCGGAGCTCGGGCGGGAGGTCCGAACTGTCGACGGTACCCTTTTTTTGGGAGGGGAAGCAGGTCGGGGCCACGACTGCGAAACATGTCGTGTCTTTCTCAAAACGGTACGATCTGACCTTTGTCTCGGACGCTATCGATTGGCTACGTGAAGCTAATGGCTACGGTCGTAGCTTTGGCGCGCAGAGAGATCCGTGCGGTGAGGATGGAAACACCTTTCAGCTGTAGCGCTTCCATCTGGCAGCGCTCTGCTGGCATGTCTGCTTCTTGACTGCACATCAAAGGGCAGTGGAAGCTAATAAAACTGCGCCATTTCCTCTCGCCCATCCCTATTCCCCGCGACAGCTTAGTCTGTGTGAATTATCAATAGTATTGGCAGCGCGCTCCATTCCTGCCCGAGCAGCGCCAACTGTAATTAAGCCGCTCTCGTACGGGAGGACAAGCCGTTCGCCGGACGGGGTCCGTTCGCCGGACGGCTCGCAAGGGAAGCCGGGCTCGGATTAAGAGTTTCTGACACAGTTGTCGCCTTCGGGGCGTCGCGAGAAGGTAATGGAGGGTTTGGGTCGCTGCCCGCGTCCAGGCGGGCCGGCGGGGGAAAGTGTGCGTTTATCTTTCCACACTTTTTACCTGCGCGCTGCCAATTGACTGTAGTTTTCCGGGGACGGCTTACAGGGAGTTAGTGGCCTGTTAATCCTAGCCCGAGGTGAGCTATGATGAAGATCACTGGTGCTCATGTCTGGGTTGGCAGACGCTCGGCAACGGGCCGGGACCGGCTCGGCCAGATTGCCTCTTTTGATGAGCAGTCTGCTCTCAATTGTGTTATTTCACCAATATTTCCCCAGAGCTATTCAACCTGCACAGATGATATTATTTTCCTCTTCCGCCATTTTCCATTATCCTTTTGAACCGTCTGCTTAGCCGCGGCCCGAGCCGGAGTCTTTGCAGGTTTACTTTTCCAATTAACTCAGACACTGATGGTCAATATTGACGGAGGATAATAACGTGCGAATCCTCTCCTATTGTGCCGCCGACAAGAAAGAAAGGCGCAAATAAAGCGAGAGGGATTATGTATTAGCACATTAATGACGTCCCGTTTTTGAATGTGCCGTTTCAGGATTAAAATAACCCGAAAAAAAAAAAAAAAAAAAAAAAAAAAGCAGGTGTTTTTCGAGCCTAATGACTTTTAATTTGCTTTTAATTAACCCCCTCAAATCCGAGGTCGTGTTGCTCTGCGACGGATTTTAATTCCCCGATCTCGATCGATAATCTGGACGCAAACACGGGATGCACGGAAAGGACGCTTTACCATCCATGCGCCCATCATGGCTTCCACAAAAGGCAACAAGTCCATTTTTGGTCTTTGACGGCGCCCTCAACCTGCTGATGTGTTCTTTTTTTTTTTTTTTTTGGACTATTACAATTAAGGCCTCCAAACCCAAGACTTCAATAATCCCGTAATGCTATTCAAATGGTGAAGGGCCAGCAAATCTCTCCATTGGCTGAGCTTGTTTTTAGTATGCGTGGCAGGGCAGTTCCAGCCAAGGCTGGGCATTTAGAGGGGGCTTTATGTTCCTGCCAGCAGTGGAATGAGCACACAGATCAGACACGAGCCTGTTGGCGCATTAACCCGGGCCTCGTCCCCGTTCGCCCGACGGACATCTCAAGGACGCGGCGGATCTGATTGGAATTTCTGACAAGTAACGGACGAGTAGCAACGTTTTGGTGGCGCCGGCGCCCAGAGCTGTCACATTATGAGGGACGCCGGGGCGCTTTTTTGAGCAACTTGGCCTCGTAGCAAGAAGGTTTCCAGTGGCCTTTCTTTGACATACATGTCTTGCGCCTTAGCTGATGGTTGCAAACAGACCATCTGCTCTGGCGACTCCTAATTTGCAAGATCTTGCACCAGACCTTCCCCTCATATTATGGGTAGGGGGTTTGTACCGCTTGTTAGATTAAATTAAATTCAACTTCATTGTCATTACACTTGTACAAGAAGAGGGAAACGAAACGCAGTTGAGCATCCGTCCAACCAGAAGGTGCAGATAGAATAATTGAAGTGAGGCAGTTGATTACAGATGGGCTACCATGACCATGTTATACTGCTCTGCACATTTAATGGACATAATGGACCGCTGGTCCAGCGCTGCGACCACCAAAAAGTACCTGGCGTCGTCCGAACAAATTCCACGCCGGTGGAAAAGTGCCTCCACATGATGAAACAAGGAGGCCGGGTCGCTCTGCCAGAACTCCAGTAGCCTATCAGGGCAACTTGGCCGAAGTGAGTCGGACGTGTTCAACACCAAACAACGTCACGGTCACCAGGGTGTTCAAACCTTATTCCTCAGGCATAAAAAACAAACTGGATGCTAAATTCCGTGGATCATGATGCCCTGGACCTAAACCAGGCCCCCAACCCCTCGTCCCCTGGGGCTGAAACAGCCCTGAGGGTCCACCACATAGACAACAGACAAGAACAAAGAGCATGGGCAAATGTACAGGTTATCTGTTATGCTATGCAAAAAATACAGTTAAATAGTACAACCATAAATATGGACAGTAGCTGCATCACTATGTTTTAATTTGATTTTATTATACTTTACTAATCCCTTGTGAGAAATTAATTTCTGCATTTAACCCATCATGGATGAACCACGAGCAGTTGGCAGCCATCTAGCGGCGCCAGAGGAGCAGTTGTGTTATGCTCGAGAACACTTCGACACACAAGCAGATGAGCACTATGGCCCCCTGCGCCACACCACCCCAAACTACTACTAAACTAGTGTAAACTAGTGCTAAACTAGTGTACCCTTGTATAGCGGCATAGTCGTCCAGTAGCTTACTTTAAGTGCTAGTGGTACTTAAAGTATCACCGCACATCGTCGAGGTCACTGAGATCTCGTAGAGTCACGAGGGAGGAACCTCCTGAGGGTTTGGAGAATTCAGATGAAACGCTTTGGATTTTTAGAATGGTGATCCACGTGTCCGACAAGCACAGCTTGGAATGATACCTCCAAAAAGGGGCGGGGCCAGCACCGCCCGCCGATGGCGGACATACGCAGCGAGCGCTACAAAACGGCGTGTGGACTCAACAACGTGATCCATGACGGACGCACAATCAGGAGGACCTACAACCTTTGAATCGGTTCCTCACGTCCGTCATGACTTTTTACTTTACTTTTTTCTTGTTTCCTTTACATCTGCTTTTTGTGTGTTTATCTGTACGCCGTCCTTGAGTCTCCAGTGTGGCACCTTGAGCAAAATGTATTATTATTACAATTATTAGTATTTGCCAACGTGATGAGCAATTTAAAGCAGTGACTTAAAGTTCACGGCTCGTATTGGAGTGTTAAAAACAGTGACAGGTGTGTGTGTGTGTGTGTGTGTGTGTGTGTGTGTGTGTGTGTGTGTGTTTGAAAACCTGAAACATCCTCTTCATCTTCACACCTATAATTACGAGTCTCTCTCGTCCCTCCTCCGCCTCTTCCGACTCCAGCGTAGGCTTCCTTACGTTGGCAGCTCCCACTCCTCCTCCATCACTCCCCGTCTGCACCCTTCACACCTCCCACCGGGCTCTCATTATCAGATCTAAGTAGGTCCCCGAGAAGATAGGAAAGGGGAGGACAGGAACGAGGGACTCCTAAAAAAAGGAAGGGTTGGTTAGCGGGGGCTGGAGGTAACGGCGCCCGGGTGGGTAACACCGCGGAAGGGCGTGAATGGATGACTGCTCCGAAGCCCGAGGGAGTCGGGGAGGTCAGAGAAGGGTGACAGGAGGAACTGTTATGATGGAGAGGAGAAAAAAAAATCTTGTTTGTGGAAGTCGAAGCTTCTCGAGGTCACGATGAGCCGCGAGTAGCTGGCGAGGAGCGCTGACGTCATCGGGCGGAGCAGATATATGGGAGTGTGTGGAGGAAGGAGTCTGGACTCCCTGTGACCTGCACCGCCAAGAGCTAGGAATTCATTCATTCATTCATTCGTTCATTTGTTCATCTGATCATTCATTCATTCATTTGTTCATCTGATCCTCTATTCATTCATTTGTCCGATCATTCATTCATTTATTCATTCATTTGTTCGTCCGATCATTCATTCATTCGTTCATTTGTTCATTCATTCATTCATTTGTATGTCCGATCATTCATTCATCCTTTTGTTCATCCGATCATTCATTCATTCTTTTGTCCGATCATTCATTCATTCGTTCATTCATTCATTCGTTCATTCATTCATCTGATCATTCATTCATTAGTTTTTCTGATCATTCATTCATTCATTCATTCATCTGATCATTCATTTGTTTCCCCAATCATTTATTCATTCATTTGTTTGTCTGATCATTCATTCATTTGTTCATCTGATCATTCATTCCTTCGTTTGTCTGATCATTCATTCATTCATTTGTTCGTCCGATCATTCATTCATTCATACATTCATCTGATCATTCATTCATTCGTTTGTCCGATCATTCCTTCATTCATCCATTTATCCCGGACCGGGTAGGGATGCATAGAGAGACATACAACTATTCACCCTCTCATTGACTCATGATATGGACAAATACAGGCATTCACCCTCTCATTCGTTCATCATATAGAGATGCCGTCATTCCCCGGTTCGTTCTCACGTCATGGAGACATGCGACCATTCACTCACTCGTTCACATGTCCTATGAAACATACAACGATTCACCCTCTCATTCTGCCGTCATGTAGACGTACAAGCGTTCACCCAGTCATCCACACGTCATATAGACACTGTTCACCCTCTCACACATCATATAGAGATATGCAGTTATTCACCTGTTCATACAACCAATGTTCCTCTGATTTGTCGTACGTCTGTGCATGCAGGCAACGTGGCTGATCACGCTGAGGACCACGGTGAGCAGCATTAGATGTATCACACCTGGGATCATAGCTTCCATTTAGTCCATATTTTTCCATCGGGAAACTGGCTCACTACTTTAGCTTGGCTGTTTTGCAGAGCAGACCTTTCACTCCAAAAAGAGAAAAATCTCACCCAGTTTCACCGCTAGCTACTAGCTCAGCGCTACTCCGACAGTCAGAACCGCATTTCTTTTTTCCTCTGGTTTGGTCGGTGGACATATCACAATCACCGCCCGGTCGTTTCACCACGATCAGGCCTTAGCATGTTAGCATTAACATCACTTAACTCCGCCACACTGTTATTATTGTTATATCGCGTGTATGGGCAGAGCACGCGCGCAAGTACTGTCAATGCCGTGATTGGCTGCGTCGCCCAATTGGCTGGACACCTGTCACTCACACACTTACACAGCAAAATGATACAGAAAAAAAAAGTTATATATCTAATTCATTAGCGGCGCGCTCACTGCGCTGGATGGGTTGATCGTGCACTGAGAGTGTGTGAACGGTGTGCAAGTGCACAGTTGCCCAGAACATTGCATGCAACCATCCACTCACTGCATCTTAAAGAAACATGCATCATTGACCCTCTTGTTCAGACGGTTCACACACACATTTGCTCATCATGTAGAGACATTCACCCGTTCACGCTCTCACCGCCCCATCTGGAAGGAACCCCACTGAGATATGAGGAGAACATGGAGGCTCCACCGAGTCGGACTCCAAGCAGGGAGCTTCCGGCTGCCAGGAGGAGGTTTTACCGGCGCCTCCGCCTCGCTGCCGCCATCGGCTCAAACTCAAAGTCCAACCATCGATGAAAAACGCTGACTTGGACTCAGATCTTCTCAGTCCCTCTTCTCCTTCCTCTTCTTCTTGGGCATCAGGAAGAGGTGTTTGGAGGATCCGCCGCTTACATCACCCGGCTATTGGGCGTCTAAAATTAACCGCCAATCGATTCAGGTGTGAACAGCCGCCTAAATATAGAGCACCTATGACTCGGCCCGAAAAAAGAGAGGAGGGGAAGAAAGAGGATGGAGAGGACGTCGGGGATGAAGAGGTAGAGGAGGACCTGGTGAAGGAGAAGCTTTCCTTTCCACAAGCACTTGGTTTCATATTTGAAACAAGCAAGAAAACAAAATAAAGAACGGTGAGCGAGGGAGGCGAACGGAGAGGCGCTAAGCGTGTGCGACGGGAAAGCTTTTGCATGTCAAAGACGGAAGAGGGTGAAAAGGAGAGCAGATAAGGTGAACGGGGGGGGGGGGGGACGTGCACAGTGCACGTCGGAAGGGGCGATAACACTTGTTTGAAGTTCATTAAAAGACACTTGATTGGGTTAGTCTGAGTGACTGACTGGATGGCTGCTCGCAGAGAGAGAGGCAAAGGGACGGGCCGGGGCACCATTCACAAAGTCATTATAGATAAATGACACGCGGTGCCATATGTGTGTGTGTGTGTGTGTGTGTGTGTGTGTGTGAGTGTGTGTTTGCTTTTGCACGTCTCATTCTCTCGCCGTTGTTTTTTGAGGGAACGGATCAATCCGTTGTTAGTCGCATCCCTTCCAGTCAATAGACGGGACGGTGCGTTCAGGGACGCGTCAGAGAGTGGATTCTTGAGCCAACCCGTGGTCCTGAGGTGATAGGACTGTGCACACACACACACACACACACACACACACACACACACATACACACACACTCGGTGCACAGGCACTGCAATGAAGCGCTAATATAAAAATATACTGCAGCGCTTACAGCTCTGAAAACAGTTGACTGCCCCTGCAGAAATGTCAAGTCTCTCAATGCACATTTCATTTAGTAGCGTGGAATAAACTCAAACACACACACACACACACACACTCACACCACACACACACATGCAAAAGTAAACTTAGGAGTTGGAGAACCGATGCAGTGGAATCAAACTGCAGAACAGTATAAACAAGGCGAGGAAGCGTCTGCGTTTATGACGCGTCAGGGAGATGGAGAACCTTAAAATGCAAATTTAATTTGCGGCTCATCACACACACACACACACACACACACAGACACACACACACACGTACTGTTTCAAGTCACATCACGCTTCCCTTTACCTCTCCGGTATGTCGCAAGGCACAAAAAGAGCTATGGGTGTGATCGGAGCTGCACCAAGACCTGGTCCTGCAGGTCCACTCCCACCTCCAGCAAAGATCTCCAGTTGGAGGAGCTCCCTCTCCATGCTTCGGCACCACAGCTCTGATTCCTCTCCGTTTGCCCATCATTCACACACACACACACACACGTACGTCCCCGGGGGTTGTTGCCAATGCCCCCAGCCTCGTGGCCCGCCGCGTCCTCGCTAGCTGCTAGCGCCGGCGGCGTTGGCGCCGTCGCCGTCACCGGTCAGGATTCATGTCGACATTAACTGGATGTAATGTCGGAGTGTTTACTCCTCCGCCCTCTTGATGCCCGATGGCTGCGGCTGCAGTAAATAATAATGCGGTTGAACGTGCGTGCCAGCCACACACGGCAACGCAGCGCTGGCGGGAATCAAACCCCGGCGGGACGGGAAGGGAGGCGACATTAGATTGAATACAAATTAAAAGAGCAGCCGCGGGTTTGCACGTAATTTTCTCTTCCGTGGGTTTCGGGGGCGCTCGCCGAAGACAGCGATGACAAATAAACGCCGCGCCGATGAGACGGATGGCGTAGTTCTGTATCCATGGCAACGGGAGACGTCGTCTCCTCGGTTCTGCCGCCGTGATTTGTTTCATCCGCGTAAACTTCCAAGGAGACGATCTCTGATGCAACCGTCGGCCCTTTTGTTCAACCTCTCATTCACTCATGCAACAATTCACCCTCTCATTCACATAATATAGATACTCTGTCATTCCCATGGCATTTAGAAACATGCAACTATTTACCCTCTTGTTCTTATGCCGAAAAGAGACATGCAAACATCCGCTATCTTATTTGCGCATCATGGAGAGACATCATAAATTCACCCTCTCATGCAGATTTTACAGACATTCAGCCATTCATCCTCTCATTCACATGTTAAATAGAGACGTACAAACATCCGACGTCTTATTTACGTCTCATAAAAATGTACAAATATTCACCCTCTCATTCACATGAGCTATAGATACATGCAACAAATTCACCCTCTCATTCAAATGACCAAAGTAACAATATCACAACAATATCACAACAATAGCACTTTCAACTTGCAAAATACATATTTTATTGCCTGTTTATATATTGTATAGTTATTTTATTGCCCATCTGTATATTTTACATATATATTGTCTATTTTATACAGTTTTATATTTGTATTGTCCAGAACTACAGATGGAAATGAGAGATGAGATGAGATGAGAACAATTTTATTTATCCCGAAGAAAATTGTTGTGCCAGAGTTTCAAGTAAAAAGATAACAGTAATAGATAATAGTAGAAAGGAGGAAGAATAAGAAATACAATGAAATATAAGTTGTCTTAACTGTTAACTGTAACTACAAAGATTTGATTAGCTATGAGCTATTAGCTAAATTAGCTATGAGCTACAATCTGGTACAAACATCTCTGCCTCTGTGCTTAATGTACACTGCTCAAAAAAATAAAGGGAACACTTAAAAAACACATCCTGGATCTAAATGAATGAAATATTCTTATGAAATACTTTGCTCTTTACACCGTTGAATGTGCTGACAACAAAATCACACCAAAATGATCAATGGAAATCAATTGTATCAACCCATGGAGGTCTGGATTAGGAATCACACTCAAAATTAAAGTGTAAAAACAAACTCCAGGCTGATCCAACTTTGATGTAATGTCCTTAAAACAAGTCAAAATGAACCTGTGTTGCTTCCTGAGTGGACACTATGATTTCACACAAGTGGGATTGACTTGGAGTTACATTGTGTTGTTCAAGTGTTCCCTTTATTTTTTTGAGCAGTATATTTGTACACACAATAAACTTCCAAACAAACAAACAAACAACAAATGTCATATAGACACATATAGATGTTCATTTCATAAAGTGACGCGCAGCCACAGATTTTATAGCCCTGCAACAAATTCACCCTGTCATCCGCTGGTATGTAGCCATGAAATTTACTGACGCGTCTTCTCAGGAGTGTCCTCAGCTGCTGCCGGCCGAGCGGATCCTGGTCCCGGTCAACGTGGTGAAGCCCATCACCCTGCGGGCCAAGAACCTCCCCCAGCCTCAGTCCGGCCAGCGGGGCTACGAGTGTCTGCTCACCATCCAGGGCAACGAGCACCGCGTTCCCGCCCTGCGCTTCAACAGCTCCTCGGTTCAGTGCCAAAACACCTCGGTAAGCTCAGGTCGCCTTCTTCTCGCACCTTCAGAACCATCTGGGTGACCTTCTCGCCGGCGCGCAGCCTCCTC